>NC_046243.1:3164091-3350137 GCF_009819885.2 Catharus ustulatus | reverse complement strand
TCCAATTCCTGAAAGTTCCCATTCCTAGAGCATTCATCAGAACTCATTGACATGCAACTGACATTGTAAGAAGGAGCAACAGATAGAAAAAGACAAAGAGAATGAACTTGAACAGCTGTCATTCTTCAGCAGAGGAGCCTCTCTCCATTCTTCTCCTTTCCATGTCTCTTAGATATGTCCAGTTCATAGAAGGGTTCATGAGATCTGCCAACAAGTACTTCCTTGCTGGGCACCAAGTGAATTTCTACTTGTTCACAGACAATCCTGAGAAGGTCTCCCACCTTCAGCTGGCCCCTGAGAACCAGCTGTTTGTCATCCCTGTGCAGAATGGCTCCAGGTGGCAGGAGCTCTCCCGGAGCCGCATGCACATCCTCAGCTCGTACATCCAGGGGCAGTTCCAGCACGAGGTGGATTATCTGTACTCCATGGACATCGACGTGCAGCTCCTGGCACACATCGGGGTGGAGATCATTGATGCCCTGGTGGCAACCATCAGCTCCTGGCAGGTCACCCAGCAGGAGAACAAAGCCCGTGAGACACGCCCTGAGTCCCAAGGTGCCACCCCTGAGGGACAGGGGGACTTCCATTACACTGCCAGCTTCTACGGGGGCAGCGTGTCCGAGGTGTACAAACTGACCCGAGCCTGTTTTGGGGGGCTGATGGAGGACACAGAAAATGGAATTGAGGCTCGGGGGCACCACGAGAGCCTCCTCAACGAGTACCTGGTGCAGCACAAACCCACGCGCCTGCTGTCCCCAGAGTACTACTGGGACACCGAGCTGAGCCCCAGCATCATCCACGTGAAGAGGATGTGCCCTGTGCACAGGGACAGCTCCTGACACACAGCATGTGAAGCCTTTCCTCTGCACAGCCCCTGAACTGAGGGTGATGGACAAAGGAAGTTTCTCTGTACGATTGCACACATTTTCTGCACAACTTAGCCCACAAAGTCTCCTTAGCTAGAGACAACTAAACCCGGACATCTCTTGTATTAGCAACTTCTTTTCCAACTTTTTTGCTTTTCAGCTGTCCTCAGCATGTTTACAGGCTTCTTGCCATGCTGAAAACATATCAAAATTGACAAGGACACAGTCAAAATTACAGTATTTAGGATCTGAATAAAGTCAGTTTGCAAATTTACAGATGGTCCCCACAGATTAGGGTCTGCAGTTATACTTGCAATTACACTGCAATTATCTTCTGCTGTCTTATATTATTTGCTGAAAAGATGTCCTAACATTGTGATAATTTAAGAATTTGAACAATACATTACTAGCAAGCTTCAATCATTTACTCCTTAAATTCTGACAAAATGAAAGCCCCTTCCTCATTGTTCAAGTTACAGAACTATCTGATTAATTAAAAACGTGTGATTCAACAAATCCTAAATGTATGTGGACTATCAAAGCAAAATTAAATCACATTTGAAGTTTTTCAATTTCCCTTTTTCAGTGTTAGCTGTATCTTCAGACACAGTGATATTTTAACAATGTAATCATTAGCTGAATGACTTAATTAAAGCTTTCTATTGCTCTCAATAAAAATGAGAATAGGCAAATAACTGAAAATTGTGTACACAAGAAAAAATTGGGGCAAACCAATCCTGTCACCCAGCTGTGTCATAACCTGTGCTGCTGTGGGCCACTGAAAAGGTCACAGGAACAAGAGTAAGTCCATCTGTTATTCTTGCTCAGTCCTGGCATGAATTGGTAACTTAGATTGTCAAGGGATCAGAGAAAGTGCTTCCATGGAAATACAATGTTGTTAAAATGAACTTCACAAAGTTAAGCACAAATCAGAACAGGAGGCAGCGTGGCTGAGCCATACTTAGGCCACAGGAACAATCCAGGAGGTTGAAGTGGATGGGACAACCTCTCCTTTGTCTGGGTTATACATTTGTCATAATAGCTGTTATCAAAGTGTTGTTCTTTGCTCCTTAAATCTTGTTTGGTCTTTTAGTGGTGTTATCTGCTTTATTGCAATTGTATTCCTCAAAAGTGGTTTCCCAGATTTGAAAACAACAGGAAGATAACATCATGCTCAAGTGTGGTTTGCCCAAAGACTGGGCAGGAAAAGGTTACTGAAAAAGGAGCAATCTGTGTGATGTGAAGAGTTTTCAGATAAAGATTGTGTGAAAGTTCAGCTGAAGCACTCTGGGGATTTGAGTTAGCGTACTTAGGCAAAAGTAATCAAATAATTTTAGATTCATGGTGATGCCTTAGGTTTTGGCTTTTCTATTTTTCAGAATCTCTGCTGCTTAGTGTGGAACTCTGAAACTTCATATTAGGTGTTAGTGAATTCTCTTCACAGGGGAGTTGGACAAAACATTTTCTTTCTAGCCAGAGAGTCAAGGAAAACTGGTACCCAAAATCAGAAACAACAGTGAGGGAAAGGGGGCAAGCCAGGGGCTGAGACTCCATAGGCTGGGGCTGTGGTTGGATAACTGAGCCCAAGATGAACCAAAACTTATAAATGTGTAAAACTCCTGACCATCTTGGATTTGATTTGGGTGTAGCCCTGGCCAGGCTCTTGCACTGCCCAAGGTGAATCCTTTCAATAAATACCTGTTTTATTCCTTTTGCCCTGTCTAGTCTCTGTTCCAGGTCAGCCTTTCCAGGCAACAATGGAATGGGACACAGATTGAGTTTTAAGACTGAGAGAAAGTCAATTCTGGTATGAACCAGCCCTTTTGGATCACTTCAGAAAGCACAGCTGATGATGGTCCAATGAAATCAGTGTTGAATTAGGTGAGGGGGTAATTCAATATTCTTTTTGCAGCATTTCCCCTCTGCAAGACTTAATCCTCTGTTGCTATCTGATTTCTCAGTCACTCTGCCGCTGCCAAACGGGTTTAACGTGTGAAACTCGAGCCCTTGGCAGCCAGGACACTGCAGGGTCCCACTCCCACCTCCCAGTGCAGAACAAAGAACAGCACAGAACCTCCGCAGGTTCTGCAGCCCCACTCCCTCGGATCATCCTGAGCACTGGAGGATCTCTCTCATCCATGGAGCTTCCATGCCAGTGCCTCTGGAAACTGGGAACAGCTTTCCCAGCGCCTTCACAGACAGGAGTGAGCACACAGGGCACAGAGAAGAGCTGAGCTGGCAGCTGTGAATAAGGACTACCCAGTGCTCTGCCTTAGTGGCCTCCATCAAGGTAAGAAAATTTGGCTGATCCTTGCAGCATTTAAATTCATGCCATGTGCTGGGGTTAAACCTGCCCAGGAGGGAGGGTTAATGGGGGTGGGTCATGGCAAAATGTGCAAGAACTGCATGGATAGAACAGACTTCAGCAGAGTTCTGTGCCTGGGCCAGAGTAACACTGGGCAGCAGGACAGATTAGACCAGAGTAAATACAATTTTCTGTTATTCCCATTCAAACACCTGGCAGCAAGGGATGGTATAATAGAGTCTGTACTGAGTTGCAATTTAACTTTTAAGATATTAAAAAGATTTCTTGTGAGATGCAGCCTTCCTAGCTTCCAAAATCGAGTCCTACTGGTGATAAGAAATCAGTTTTTAAAGTGAGAGGAATGAGGGATTTGTCTTGACAGACAAGCTGTGGGTCTGCTGGTAGATAAGAGAGAGAGATAAACGAAACAGTGGGAAAGATTTCACTCACTGATGAATGGAAAAAGATATTTTCCTTTACAAACAAACTGTTGGTTTGCTGATAAATGAAATTGGATATTGAAAGATGAAAGTAAAAAATGAGGAAAAACCATGAACTCTATAAGAATTAAAAATTAAAAGGGAGGGTTATACATTGGAGGGGAATCTCAGGTATCAGGCAAGGGAAGTCTGTGCCTCTCAAGTACCTCAGCAATGGGGAAAGAGGGAGGGAAATGCAGCTGGGAAATTGGGATAAAAAGGAGGCTGTATCCTCCAAAAATTTGAGACACCCCAGGGGAATGCCCCAAGGCCTCTCCCTTTATTCAAATAAAGTGAAAGGACTCCTCTGTCTCCTTTTTGGACATGAACCTCTGGTGTTTGTGGATTAATTTTCCTGACAAAAGGCTAACAAGCTGTTTAGCCTCTGGGACAATGTGACACACATCATCAGGCTGCTGGCAGTGCCAGGGCTCCCATTATCAGAGCTGGAATGGGCTGGGGATGCTGGCACTCACTCCTGAGGTATTTCCCACCTCTGGCACAGGAAGAGCTGTAAGGACCCAGAAATGAGGATGTGCAGAGGTGACAGTGACTGGTTCTGCTCGAGAGGAAGGGACAGAGAGCTGACAGCATCGTGTGTGAGCTGGGGTTTGTCCCTGAGTTACTCTGAGATCATGTGGGAGAGAACCCAGAACAGAGATTTGGAACAGTGCACAAAGTCCCCATGGCTCCTAACCTAGCACTGAGGCTGATCCAGGATGTCTTTCAGAGCTTAAAAGAGAATTGAAGAGGAAAAGTGAGACTGGTCATTCCCTCATGTTCCTTAGCAGGCCACACCACCTAGAAAAAATGTCCAGGATCTCTTTAGCTCCATGTGCTTGTCCACACAGACTCTGCAAAGGAAAAATTTGCATCCAGATTTCCACAAACTTGAATATGTGTCAGGATATTATGGCTTAGGCTGGCAGCTGGAGCAGGTTGCTGTTGATCCCTTTGTACTTCAGTGCTTCTGTTACATGAACCAGGTAGGTTTATGTATATAAATATATATGTATATATTATAAAATATATCTTGAAACACATCAGTTATGGCTCTGAGGTGTGTTGTCACTTCTTTGGCCTAAATGGGGTGAGACCTTACTGATGTAATCCCCTCTACCTCCACACATGCCCAAGTTGTTACCTGCAAAAGGAAAATACATGATTTCACCTGAGTGAATGAGAGCCAGGTGTCTGTGTTCACACATCAAGAGGTTATTATTAAATCTCAGGTTCAGATAATATGGATAATTTACTGCCAGCACAACATTCTTATTTTTTTCCTCCATCCATGCTAAATCTACTTGTTTTGTTGAAGTGTGGATAGAAACTGAACATGAATAAGTTAGCCCAGAGGGAGCTGTATTTTGTTTTTTGGGGGCTTACAGATGTCAGTGAAACAATAGTTTTGAATAAGATTGAGATCATGGGTTTAAAATGGGCAGAACAAACTAAACTAAAGAATTATGAGTAGTGGATCTGGACAAGAAAACAGTAGGATAGCTGACCAACACAGAAGAGTCCTGGATTGGGCTCAGATCTTCAAACTTGGAACAAAACCTGATGGATTAAAACTGACCACAAACAGTAACAAATAGCACCAAGTCAGAATAGAAAGAAAAAAAAAGCTGTAGATAACACAAGGACATAGCTTTAAGGCAATCTCTGAATTCTTCCACCCATCAGGACTCAAATAAATAAAAAAAAATTATTTTAAGGCAGTGAATGGGCACCAGATATCCAGATCCTATTGTTTTTACTCTAATGAAGTAAAATGTCACTTTAATGTAATCAAAATAGTTCCATTGCTTTCTCTGCACTCTTATTTATTACTGTGATAATAGTCCTGTGATATTCACTCTGCCTATAATCACACTAGGGCTGCAACATCCTTACTAAGAATTTCTTCTCAGAAAAACTTTGTCATCCATGAGTACCTTGGACTAATTTCAAACATGAGTAGACAGACTGGTCCTGAGGATCCAAGTTCATCTGTTTTAGGGCCAAGGAGCTAGCTCATTTCTGATGAGGGTAAAATTTCAGATCAAAGAGGTCCCAGATTATAAAAATGAACACCAGAAACCTGTTTCAGACCCTTTTAATTAACCCACTAATCAATTAATTATCAAAACATAATCATTTTCCCCAGAGAAAATCACTGATCACAGACAGGGGAGGGACCTGTGTACCCTGGCTGGGTAACTCAGATTCAGTTCCATGCAGCTCACCAAGGTTTGATGTCCCTAGAAGTCGACAAATCAAATCTGCAATAGGTTTTTTTTTCCTTTTTTCCCCCTTTTTTATGAGATCAGGCAGTGGATTGATTTTTGGAACCACGTTTGGTTTATGTCTTAGTAACATTTCTCAAGGTCAGGAATTGCATTAGGGTTCAACACACCAAAGCAAAGGGCTGGTGTAGATCAGTTTTGTCATTTTGATAAACTGAATGGACTAGGGCAAGGCATAAGTAACAGTTCTGGTCCATGCTCTCCATGAGAATAATTTATTTTCTGCTTGTTTGTCCCCCTATTAAAAGTCATGCCACCTTCAGAAATCCTTGTCTTTTAATAACTGACACTAAGAGAGTACTGGCTCTGCAAGACTCATGGAGCCTTGGAACTTATTGAAGGAGAATGAAGATGCCTGTGTAAACTGCTCCTCATGGGAAAATAAATCTTAACATTAAATCACTGCTGTTAAATTAATTAAATTGATTTAATTAATTAAATTAATTAAATTGGTGCCTGTTTCATACATAAGGTTGTGTGCTCTACTTAGAGCCTTTACAAGTCTATACAAATCCACAACAAAGTTCCTTATACCTGCAGGAATGTGAAATACAGGTGGATTTGTAGTCAGGGAACACAAGACAGGAATCATGGCTTGTTGCCTTCAGGGTTCAGGTTCACTCCCTGGTAGCCTCTGTAATTCCAAGTGTGTGAAGGAAATTCAGAGTGATGCATCCAAAAGAATTCCCAAGAACGATTTTCCTCACTGGGGGAGCAGGGTGATTTTAATTGGCACCTGGAGGAGGAGGAGGCAGGAGCTGAACCTGTGCAGGCAGGGGAGCACTGACAGAGCAGAGCAGCCCAGCAGGTGGGTGCAGAAGGACTGGCTGTGGATGGGACAGCTGAGAAGGTGGAGCAGGTCAGGAAGTCAGTGATGAATCAGAACGGATCAGTCTGTGATGACCTGGCCTCAAAATCAACGGCTCAGCATGGAAGTTATGGCCTCTAAATAGAAATTCATGCTGTGGGTCAGGTTTGACAGGACCAGGGCACAGCAAATCCAGGGTTCTAAAAAAAAATTGTATGGACATGGCTACATAGTGAGTGGAAATCCATGTAACCAGAATAGGGTAGAAATCTTTAGGTTGGGGTAGTGGGCAAAATACGAAGCCAGAGCAGGTTAGAAGTGAATATAACTGAGGAGACAGAGGTCATTCTTAGCACACTGTTCTCCACTGCCAGTGAATTTTCCTATATTCAAAGCCATCTCCAGAAACGCCTCCAGCAGTGCTTGTGACACAGTTCTGCTGAACCACCCCACACAGCCTCCCCCAGCTCCTTCCACAGCAGCAGCTCCAGCAGTTGGCATTCCTGTCTCTCCAGGTGGTGCCAGCAGCACAAATTCAGCAAATTCAGGCTGCTGCTTCCATCTGCTGCCCACAGTGTTCATTGCAAGCCACTCCTTGCCTGGAGCCAGCAGGAGCAGAGCAGTTTGGAACAATCTCCCCCAGCCCTGCTGCACCAGGGTTACTCAGTGAAGAGGAGAACTTGGCAGAAATTACACCATGGATGCACCAAAGGAGATATTTCACTGCTGTCAGACACCAGGAAATTCTTGGTGACAGTGTGTGACTGAACGAGCCTGAGGAGCAGGCTTGGCATGAATTAATGTAGAAACACCTCCCTCGACCTGCTGGCCATGTTTTCATCCAGACCAGGATGAAATTGGCCTTGTGGGCTGCAAGCAGGCATTGCCAAGTCATGCTGGGCTTCCCCATCCCCAAACCCCCACCCTTTCTCCTCAGGGTTAGTGCCAGGTCATTGTCACTCAGGCTGTTCTTGTGCTGGGACAGCCCTGACCCACATGTGGGACCTTGCAGTGGCTTTGTTGAGCAGGAGATTGGCACAGACCCACATCTCAAGCCTGTCCAGCCACACCATTTTGACTAAAATTTTGGTCTGAACCCGAAGTGCGGCTTATAATCAGGTGCGGCTTATATACGGACAATGAAAGAAAAGTTGCTGTTTTAGTTTGGAGGACAGGTGTCTGCTGAGAAAGGCAGGAACTTCTCTTTGAAATTGAGAATGTAAATCCCCTCCCTCCAAATTATTATAATTTTGAAATCAAGTGGCTTTCAGGCAAAAATATGGGAATTAGGAATAACAGTTCTGTACTAGGGAAATTAAAATAGAAATACAGTACTACAAAGAAACAAACTCCAAACCCTGACAAAGTCAGAGTACAACCTGACACCCCATCAGGCAGGGTGTTGGAAGCAGTCCCATTCCATGGTGGCTGCATCCTCCTGCAGTGACAGATGTGGCTCAGTTTCCCTCCGGAGCTCCAGTGGTGATGTGGAGAAATCCGGTTTTCCTCTGGAGTCCAGTGGAGAAAGGGGCTCCCTTAGTGTCCCAAAACCTCTGTTTTTATCTTGGTAAGAAATGTTGGGCTCTTCCCCCTGGCTGGAGCAACTCCCAATGGGATGCAGTAATTTTATCAGTCCCACAGTGGGACTCAATGGCCTATTAGCAGAAAATGACTGGCTGGAGGAAGGATGGGTTGTGAAAAGATAAAGAACAATGCCCTACCTGGTTTCAATGGATGGCCCATTAGCAGAATATCTGCCATGGAGATAAGGATCACTGCCCCCACCCTCAACAGATGGTGATAGAACAGATACCTTTTATCACACTCTGTATTGTAACATGCGGCTTATGTATGGACAAAGAATGAAAAGTTGCTGGCACCCGGATATGCGGCTTATACTCAGTGCGGCTTATAATCGTGAAATTACTGTAATGCTGAGCTCAGCCCAGCAGGTGCCCAGCACTGGGGAGCCCAGAGCTGAGCTCAGCTCCAGGAGCTGAGCTGAGGGCAGGGATCACTTCTGCTGACCTGGTCACCAGCTGGACAATGAACTATTGACCACAGCTCTGAGTGGGACCATCCAGCCAGTTCCTTACACACAAGTGATCCAAGTGATCCATCCACCTCCAGTTTAGAGACAGGGATGTCAGATGTGTAATGGTGGAGGTGTTTTGCACCACTTAATTAGTGGTTTGTCTGGAGTTTTTTCTGTTTTCACTCAGAGCTAACACATTAAAAAACACATGAAGGAAATGGATTTTCTAGTCTTTAGGATTGGTTGTTTATTAAATCTTATTAAAAGTACACAGAGTTCTGCAACACTTCTAACCACCAGCTAGAAGCAAGAAAAATGGAGCAAGATCCAGCTGCTACAAGGTCTCTTAAAGCTATAGAGAAATAACACCTCTATTATTTATACTTTAACTCAATAACTAAATTCCCATGACCCTCAGTGTGACACTGACTGACCAAACAGAAACTAATAATTGAAACCAGGAAGAAGAAGGAAGATGAGCACCCAAAGGGACACCACCCAAAATCCTCCATCTTGTCCCATACCTATATTATATATTACTATATTATATTACTATATTATAAAAACCTCAAATTTAAAACCCTTCACCATGTGAAATCACACATTTCTATTTAACTACACACCCGTGATTTTAACTCCATCACTCAAATTTGGAAGCCTTCTCCAAGACCTCAGGTTAAAAGCAGTGTTCTTCTGGGGGTCAGTGCCAGAAAGCACAGAAAACTCAAAAAACCCAGGTTTCTGGGATCCAACAAGATATTTTGCACAAGTCCAGGGATCTGATGCTTGTTGCCCTTCCCTTGTTCACCACTAAATTTGTTCAGGTACCATTTGCCTTTAGTGAAGCCATGCTGGCTGTCACCAATCACTCATTATTTTCCATGTACCTTAGCACAGTTTCTGGGAGCTCCAAGATTTTGCAAATCACTGAGGTGAGACTCACTGGCCTGTAGTTCCCTGTGTCTTCCTAATATCCCTTTGATAATATTTGGGTTATATTCCCCCTTTTCCAGCCCATAGGAACTACACTGGACTGCTGTGACCTCTCAAATAAGATGCCCAGGGGCTCAGCCTCTTGCTCTGTCAGTGCCCTCAGGACCCAGAGGTGAACCTTGTCAGACCCCATGGGCATGAGAACCTTCAGCTTTCTGGAATGGTCACACCCAGTCTTATTCTACAGCACAAAGCTCTTCATTTCCCTAATTGCTGCTTTCACCTTCTGCAGCTCATGTGGTGTGTCTGGAACACTTGCAGGTGAAGAATGAGGCAAAAAAAGTTGTTGGGTACGTCAGCTCCATATCCTTCCTGACAGGACCCACATTTTCCCTTTATTCCTTTCCCTTTTATTGCTGCTGTTCCTATAGAAGCTTTTTTTGTTATCCCTGATGTCCTTGGCCAGATTTACATCTTCCAGTGCTTTAGTAAATATGCCCAGGTGAATCTTACAGCCTCCTACAGTCAAATTCATCCACCACCCTTTGTTGCTGCCTTCCCAGGCAAGTGTGGAGGAGCTTTCAGATGTGATTAACTCATAAAGCTGGGACAAACTGTTCTGTGGGACAGACACTGACACTCTCCCCTAAATAAACTTGCCCCAGACAGTTCATCTGGGCAAGCAGGACCTCTTTTGTCTGCCTGGTAACCTCTTACATGTGAGTGTGTTTAATGCCATTTTCCTGATCTGTACCTAGAGATTTTGGTAACAGTTTTCTCCACACAGCCAAACATCAGAAGGAACACTCTGCAGATGCACATTGAAGATTGTCTGTGAAGAACTGCAAAGGGTTTGGTATGTGTGGTTATCAGCAGAGTAGAGCACAGATGACACTGACTTCCACAGCTCCATTTGCTGGACAAGACCTTGGCTTTGGTAAGTTTTAATCCACAGTAATTTTCTAAGGTGTTAGGAGGACAAGGTGGAAGCGAGGCATGGAAGGGGTATTTCAGCCCACCATGGAACTGTGATGGACTCAGCTGGAGGAGTGGGCAGCAAAAATTGGCATAACTTGTGGTGGGAAGGCCAGTAGAAATGTACAGCACCAGGGCAGATGGTTGAGATGGCTTTGAAGGCTGAGGGTGTCAATGAAAAGCTGTGATGCTTGATGAAATAACACTTGTCAGTGGTGTGGCAAATGTAGCTGGAGCTGGGTACAGGCATGTGTCAGAGTGGATAGGCAAAGCCAGAACAACAGAATAGCACATAACAATAATTCAGAATTCTGGAGCAGTGATGTAGTGCCAAAGGTCAGCAATGACACCAGAGTCAAATGTGTTCACTAGGGAAGAAGCTGCCTTGACAGGTTAGCTTAACTCAGGTGTGCTGAACTGAGTCAGCCAAGGGATAAAAAATGGGTAAGGCCCGAGCAGAGTTAATGTGGGCAGCAGAAAGAAGAGGATGAGGAATATATCCAAGGCCAAAGGATAGAACAGTTACTTGGGAAGGCAAATGCCATCAGTCCAAACATTCCCCTTCCTCCTTCCCCCACTGCACACACTGCACATGATGTCCTGTGGTGTGGAATATCCCTCTGTCCCTCTGTCCCAGCTGTTTCCTTGCACCTTCCTTGCCAGCAGGGCACTATGAGGAGCAGAAAAGGCCTTGGCTATGTGCAATAAAAACCCCTACTGCTTACCTGGAGATTCTGCTGAGAAAAAGGGAATCAGGATATTGTTAGGAAATATTTCCATCTACTTCATGTACTGGTAATGGTGAGAAGGAGGAGGTTTAGTCTGAGTGCTTCCAGGACACTCATGGATGTTTTACACTATGAGACACAGGAGGACATCCTGCCCTGCTTGTTCTGTTAGAGATATTTGTGGTTTACACTACAGCATGTGGTTTTGAACTTTTGGGCAATAGCTTTGGTTAAAGGAACTTACACCAGCTAGGAATAGTACCTATGATCTCTGTCTCTTGCTGGGAAGTGATTCCTGCTTCCCTTTGCTCCTTGCTGCTGGGATTTGTTAATCTCTGGGCAGAGGGAAGTCAGTTCTCTTAGGAGGCAGGGGCATGTTGGCCTCATGAACACAATGCAATGTCCTGACAGCCCTGGAGCTGTTCTGAAGTTTTAAAAAATCCCTGCCTCTCTCCAGCTCTGATGTTACAAGGGTGAAGCATCAAAGGAGAGCAGTGTTCCCAGTCTCATCTAGATTGGTATTGATGTGACCCTGCCATTCCTTCAGAAAGGGAAATATTTGTGTTTGGTAAAAAGCTAAGAACAATTAGCTGGAGCTAACAAGGACTTCTGCAATTAGACTCACTCCTGAGATTCAGAACTTTCCTGGCTGGTGATTTGCCCTCTCCCCAGTTCTCTACAGCCCAGTTTCCCCCCCTGGGAGGGACTCAGCTAAACACAAAGGCCTAGTTAAAACTTGGTGAAGCTCTAATGCCTTGGGATGTCTGCACTCAGTGTCTTGAAAGAAACTTCATTGAGAAGAGGGAATAGGCAGCAAGGGATGTGAGCAAGGGCACAGGGGAAGAGCTGGAGAAACTGAAAGACAGAGGTAAACTCAAGATATTTGTAATATCAATGACTGCAGACTGACATGCAGTCATCTGACATTCATCATCTGTCCCAATTTAAGGTCAAAATAATCTGCTCATTAACACAAGAATAATTGTCTTGTTTCAGAGCAGATTTGCTGTGAGACCTGAGGCATCACACCCGTTATGTGCAGGGCTGATACAGAGGAGGTCAGTTCTGGAGGAACTTGGCAAACAGGCTGTCAGAAAGGCAGGGCTGCAGGGTCATAGAATCCCAGAAAATCCTGAGCTGGAAGGGACCTGTCACATCATCCAGCCCAGCTCCTGGCCCTGCACAGGGCACCCCAGGAGCCACAACGTGTGTGGGAGCATTGTCCAGTCACTTCTTCACATGGGCTTGGTGCTGAGTCCACTTCCCTGGGGAGGCTCTTCCAGTGCCCAGCCACTCTCTGGGTGAAAAAGTTTATTCTTGATATCCAACCAAACCTCCCCTCACTCAGCTCCAGCCATTCCTCAAGTGCTGTCACTGGTCATGAGAGTGAGGAGATGGATTCCTGCCCCTCTGCTGCCCCTCAGGAGGAGGGTGAGGTGTCCTCTCCTCCAGGCCTGCCACAGAGCTCTACAAAAGAAACCTGTCCACAGGAGCAGCACACATGGCACATGTGGCCAGTGGTGTCTCTGGAGCCTGGGACTATCACCTGTGTTGTTATAGAGTCTCTGTGTCCCAGCCCAAGCACTGGAGAAAGTCAGGAGATATCTTCTGTTGTTTCCAGAGGTGTTATTTTATCTGATCTAAAAGTTCTTTCCCTGCCCAGCCCAGGTTCATTCAGCAGCTCAGCCCCAGGCACACTGCCCACCCCTGGGCTGGGATTATCTTTTTATGCTATAAACTACACAAACATTATTTACAATTATCTTCCAATACCTATCACTTGTATTGTACAGTCTGGTTCTGCTCTAAACCAATCTAGATATGCCAACATCACCTAAAAGATGGATGCTAGGAAGAAGGAGAAAGAAGGGCAGAACGTGCCCAAATTCCTCCATCTTGACCCCAGACCCTTGTTATAAACAATCTAAAAACCTACTTTTTCACCTTGTAATAATCTAACTTACACTCTACTTATTTTTTGTGACTTGTAATTCTTCGTGTAAGGGTGGTAATTTTTCCCAGGGAGAGAAATCCAAGGCACAGGGGTCTTGGGCACTGTGCCAAGGTTCCTGAGCCCCCTGCCTGGGTCTGGAACTGTCCAGGAAAGCCAGAGGGATGTCCTGGGTTCCCACAGGCACAGCCATCACAAATGATGCCGTGGTGCAGGGGAGGGATTCAAAGGTGATGAGAATCCCTTTGATGAGGACAGGCTGGGCCTGCTCAGCCTGGAGAAGGCTGAGAGGGGATCCTATCACCCTGTAAAAGTACCTGCAGGGAGCCTGAGGAGCAGGGCATTCCTCCCACAAGAGCTCATCTGTTGCACAGTCAGATAAATCAAACAGGACAAGCTCTCCTGCAGAGTTTTTTGGTCCCACGGGGTTAATGCTCTGGCATCTCCCAACTGCCCAAAAACATCTGACTGCTGGAGTGGGATCTGGAAGACAAGCTGGATTTCTGACAGACAGGCACATCACTTTACAGACTTTACAAAAGCCACAGCAAACTTTCACAAAGCAGAAATCTTCTGTACATCCCATGGAAATGTGTGGAGTTTCTCCAGTGAGCAGGGATGCTGCTCTGTGGTTATTCCCCTGGGGTTAAGTGAAGGAATCTGTACATTCCCATCATTTCTGTGTTAAGTTACATTTGAATCCTAATTAATCTTGTTTCTTTTGCTAGCTTTAGTATAGCTGCCTTGACATAGCTGCACTGGTCTATGTTATACTGTAATCTAATAGTAGTTCTTTAGGGTTTATACAGTGTAGTAAATCTGATTAAGATATTTCATTGCTATCTCTTGTCTGTTTAATACATAATTCATTTTTATAAACAGACCTGATTTGCCATCATTAAAAGTTGCAGGCCAGAGTGATTCCTTACATTTAAACTGTTTCCAAAATCTGAGGCAGGGCTTGTGTGAAGCTCCCTGTGGCAGGGGCTCAGTGTCAGACCCAGCTCTGCTCAGCAGAAGGAGGAAAGTTCTAACAGTGGTGGTGTTTTTGTATTCTTTAATTAGTGGTTTGTTTGGAGGTTTTTTTTTTTACTTAGAGTTAGGGGTTTAAAAATACACTCAGGAAATTGATTTTTTTGTGTTTGGCCTTGGTTGTTTATTAAATTTTATTAAAATGTTTACAGAACATTTAGTAACACTTGTGGCTACCTGCTAGAAGTGAGTAAAATGGGGACAGATTTAGTTAAGTCTTTAAAGTTAAGCAGTTCAATAGAGAAATAACACTTATATTATTAATATTTTAATTTAATAATTAACTTGTTATGACTTTCAGTGTGGTATTAACTGTTTAACTAGAAACTTCTATTTGAAACTATGAAGAAGGAAGATGAATAATGAAAAAGACACTACTTAAATTTTTCTATTTTTTCTTGTTAGTATAAAAACTTCAAATTTAAAACTTTTTACCATGTGAAAGCACACATTTTTATTTAGTTACACACTTGTGATTTTAACTTTATCACTCAAATCTGGAAGTATTTTTCAAGGCCTCAAGTCAAAAGTAATGTTTTTCAGGGGGTTAGTGCCAGAAAGCAGAGAAAGCTCCAAAAAAATCAGGTTTCTGGGATCCAACAGAAAGGCACCAGGCAGAAACTGAGGCACAGGAAGTTCCAGCTGAATATCAGGATGTTTCCTTGGATATTTGAGGTATTAACAGGAGTCTGCCTTGGGCTGTCAGGTCAAGCCTGGAAAAGAAGATCCCAAGCTCTGTGTGTGTGGTTTATCTTCATCCCATGACAGTTTGGGCACAGAAATATCAAACATTTGGAATATCAATCATTTGGAATATCAATCATTTGGAATATCATCTGGCTCCAGATCCTGGCATCTCTTTGCAGGTGTCTGAATTCCCACCACAGCCAAAACTAATCCAAAGTTAATGGAATCTGGTGACCAAATCTAATGAAAAGTGTAGCTGGAATCTACAGGCCATAGTGACACCTTCCAGTGGATATTTGGTTAATCTAATGACTAAATTGAATGTTTAGCATAATTTTACATGCCCAGCAGTGCTGTAGCTGCCTTACAAATGCCACCCCAAAATAATGAGTGCCTCTTCCAGCAGTTGTGACTCTCAGTTTTATGTCAGAAGTGTCATTCCTAATTATTAGGAATCTGTGCTAAAAATCACTTAATAGATGTCAAAACCATCATTCAGAGTGGTAAGTCCAAAGTGAAATAAATTGTTCCTGAACAAGAGAATTTTTAAATTTTTCTTAAAATCCTTATTTGTCCAATTTTTAACAACTACCACTGAATCACTGCTCCTTATCTTTGGCACAGTGAAAGTAAAGATATAATTAAAACATCAATCCTGCCCTCCATTCTAAGAAAAAATTGAACATCCCCTCAGTATAAATCCTTCAAATCATATTGTACATTATTTTCTAATTACATAAACAGTGATAGAAAATATGTCTCAAATATGCTTTTATATTAAAATATAAAAATATTTTATAAATATAATCAGAGATGAGATTTGAAAATATGATTAATTAAATCTCTTATTGGTGGCTCATTTTCTTTTTTAATTAATGCTGAAAATTATTCTACACATTTCTGGTTTAATAAATTTTTTGGCATAAAATAAGATGTAATTAAAAACAAAGATGTCAAGCTTCTGCAAAGAGTTATACCTTATAATTTTTTCTGTGGAATTGCAAACTCTCAAGATAAAAATTCATATGACATCAAATTAAGAACACTGTACTTTTATGATACTTATATTTACAGTTATTTCCAGGAATGAAGGATTAATTTAAGGAGTGATTCATGTCCTTAACTTCCCAATATCATTTAAGTTTTGAGGATTTAATATAAAGAATTTTATTAACAGTTACAGAGCATTACAGTGGTTAGGTTCTTCAAATGCCAAGACTTGGTCTAACGTGTTTAAAACAATGACTCTAAAATTAAAGAAATATCTTTGAGGCAGTGGGGCAGGAATGCAATTTTGCAAACCTCTTTTTATTTTTCTTTTTTTTTTCTTTTTTTTTCTTCCCCAATAACAATCTCAGAATTAATAATCTGTACTCAATAATTTCCTGTACTCCACATTATAGCCTGAATGATGTCCTCTCCTTTCCCCAAAGAAATTTACCACACATTTTCAGGAAATAAATACAAACAGATGAAAACTTATTCTTCTTAGCTCTGTCAGTAAAATCAGGCTCCTGAATATTACTCTTTGGTTCAAAAAGTCAGAAGTATGCAAAACACAATTTTAAAGTTTTTGGAAATAAGCAAGGAAAAAAAAAGAAAAAAAACTTACTGATTTATGAATTTCTTAAGTATGTGGAAGAAATTTCCTTCCAAAATGTTAACATAGGTTCTAACACTCTCTCTTACAGCTGAAAATCTCCACTCTTCTCCCTCCTTACTCCCCAGAAGTGTATCTGGAGTGTATCTGGAAATTAATTTTACTGAACAAGAATTTAGAGTGAAAAATATCACCACAAACACCTGAAACAACCCAAATATTCTATTTCATTTCCACACTAACTTAGATTTTCTCCATTTTTTCTTCAGGGCTCCTTTCACCTCCTTATTCCTCAAGCTATAAATGATGGGATTCAATAAAGGAGTCACCAGAGAATAGGAAAGGGAGAGGAATTTATCCACAGGTGCACAGTAGCTGTATTTTGGCCTCAGGTACATGGAGCCTGCAGTGCCATAAAAAAGAGTCACAACCAAGAGGTGTGAGGAGCAAGTGGAAAACGCTTTCTCCTGGCTCTCAGCTGATGCCATGTGAAGAATTGTGGAAATGATACGAATATAGGAGTAAATGATCAGTAGGAAAGGGCTCAGAATAGCAAAGACAGCCACCACAATGACCTGGATTTCACTTGGGAAGGTGTTGCCACAGAGCAGGTCCAGGAGAGGCTGAATCTCACAGAAGAAGTGGTCGATGGCAGAACCACACAAGGGTGAGCTGAAGGTGATGAGGGTGTGAACCAAACCCACTGCAGCTCCACAAATGTAAGCTCCAGCAACCAGGCTTCTGCAGACCCTGCTGCTCATGATAATTGTGTAGTGCAAGGGGTAGCAAATTGCAAAATAACGATCAAGGGACATGGCAGCCAAGAGAAAACACTCAGCAACCCCAAAGAAAAGGAAGAAAAACATTTGCATTGCACATCTTGTCTTGGAAATACTCACTGTTCCCACCATCAGGTTCTCCAGAATAGTTGGGATAATGACTGACAAATAGCAGATATCCAAACAGGACAGCTGAGTGAGGAAGAAATACATCGGGGTGTGAAGGCTGCTGTCACTGTTTATTACGAAAGCTATCACTGTGTTAGCCATCAAGGTGAGGATATAGAGAGATAATAAAACTACAAAGAGCAAAGGGTGCAAATGAGAGATTCCAGAAAAACCCAGGAGTTTGAATTCACTCAATCCACTGAGGTTCCCAGGGATCATCCTTTGGTGCCTTGTAGGACTCTCCTCGTTTTAGTGCTCAGCAGCTGATGAAGCTGCAAACTGCCAGGCAAATCTGCAGTCAGAATACAACTGCCTGCTTGAACAGACAAAAGGATGAGTTGAAATTAGAAACTATACAGATTTTGAAAAGATCTTCTGAATAGATTATAAAAATTTCTAAAGAAAATAAGGCAGTCTTATGTGTTTATTTTTGTCTCTGTTTTTGACTGGTTCTTCTTTCATAGCATTGCCTTCAAAGTTTGCATATTCATTACTGTCTTCAAATGCTCAGCTACCACTTTGACCCTGCAGGAAAAGACAATTTATTATGGCAGATGTTTTTTTATGGACTAATCAATTCAAGTCTCAAAAATCATCAGTAGCATAATTTGAACATAACAAAGGTAATTTCTCTGTTACCTGTTGTGGAGTGTGGTAGAAGACGAAAGGAAAAAAAACCCTAAATTATGAGGTCTCCAGAAAAGCTTTCAACTCTGAGCACTCTGAAGTGAAGCAGAAGAGAGGCTTTTCCACATCTCTTTAGACTATATATTTATATATTTATAAAGTCCACTGAGACTGGCTAGTGCTGATTGGAGCAATGAGGAATAGTTAGAGGTTGGATAAATATGATGCATGTGTATGAGCTGACTCACAGCCACCTCTAGTTTTACATACCTTGGAAAGCATTTCTGTATAACCCCAGATATCCCACAGAAATACCAAGATCTGGTTTTACTTTGCAGTAATTACTATTACTCCATAATGCAGCCAAATTAATGACAGAGTTGCCACACAGGCTTATCATACTTATACTTTCTCAACAATATTTGAAGGTGAAGTAAAGATGCAGTCCACATTCATTTGGGAATAAGGGACAAAAGATTCACTCATTACCAATCTTAATTTTTATTGTATCCTATTAAAAGATCTTTTTTATTTAGCTGTTGTTTGGTTTATTTTGTGGTTTCTTACTCAGATCTATCAGCAACCTCACATCATCTCTCACACCACAATGCCCATTTCAATGCCAAAAAATTGATCAGAAGTGGAATTACTGGCTGATACTCACATTTCCAGTGTTAAGACATCTCATTCAGTCTGATCCTTTTTCTCCTGGCTGTAGGATTGACTTTGCTCACTTTCATCCTCAGTCATTGATTGTAGAGGGACCTCTGCATCACAGTCACATCCTGTGAACAGCAGAAAGTGATTTTGTAGGAAAAACCACCCAATGTGATGTAGGTGTCCTCTGTATGGTAAGGTCAGTGACAGCTTGAAAGTGCAGTATCTTTGTTTAATTAAACAAAAATATAATAAAGACAGAAATTAGTATCCATGGAGGAAAATCTCTGAGAAAGCTGAAAGACTATCTGAGATTAAATGATGGTTCTCCCATGGCAGGCCTTTCCTGCACCATTAATTAGATAAGTAAAAAATAATAAAATCTAGAGTCGACATGAGTCTTACACAGTGTTCTTTCCTCCTGTAAAATCTTTAAAGTCATTTTCCTTTGTGCCTTTGTAGTTTGTCTACCTATTAAATTTTTATCCCTTGATTAATGGCAAGATCAGGCCAAAGACCATGAAAGGTAAAAATATGACAGATTGAAATAGATATGCAGGTGCTCTGTAGGTCTTTCTTTACACTTTGTTCCAGGAACTAACAGGAGAACCAGAGAAAGAGTTGTGTTGCACCTAAACAATGAGAAAAAAAACCTGACTCCTAAAACTGCAGCAGTCAATACCCAACAGATTCTTTTCCTCTGAGAACAGAGAAAAAAATACTTAAGATTTGTGCTGTGTCTTTTCCAAAAATATTAACCACAGATTTCTCCTTCTGGCAGGTGAGACATTTATTTCTCACTTTTACCTACTTTATTTGACTTCATTCTCCTGTCTTTTCTTGCAGATGTTACTGTTCTCTGGCACCTACACAGGGAGGTTGCTGTTGGTGTGTGTCACTGTATTGTGACAGAACTGGGTGAAACTTGATGGCCCAGGCTGGGCAAGGGCCAAAGCAGCAGTGCAAGTGGGGGTGATGCCTTTGGGACTACCTAAAAACAGAGGCCAGACAAAATGAAGGGAATAAAAAGCAATTATATTCATTTAAGGGTCCTTCAGGTGCATTTTAGACAGGTAAAGCCCCCCAGGAAGCTACACCCAAAAATGGATGAGAGGATCACAGGTTTTCATACTTTTATAAATTTGGTTCATTTGCATATTGGAGGTTAATCTTGAAATTACAGCTTCAGGTAATGAAGTCATTTACCCCAAATTTGCCCCACCAACTCACTTTTGTTAACATTTCTTGAAGCCTGAGGCAGTGAGGGGTCCTTGATTGCCAGGTCTAGAGAGGAGATGTTGTGTCTGACCAGCAGCTCACACTGGACATGGAGTTTAGAGTTATACACTAATGAACTGTAGGATTAAAAACTATGAAATATATAAAAGCTAAAATCCTAAGGCATCAGGGTTGAAGAGCAAGCAGATGCCTCTTTGGAACATGAGGAACACCAACTGCCTGCTGCATGGCCCAAAACCACAGGGGTCAAATGCAGCAGGAACAAAAGTGCCTTCAGCCATCCTGAGTGGGAATCTGGCTAAAGCTGTGTCTGATCCAACCTAGCCTAACCAAGCCTGGAGGAAGCAGTGAATGTGAAGCTCTGAAAAGCTGCCCAGGAGAGGCAGCAGCTGGGTGGGGGCCTGGCAGCCAAGGTTCACCCAGCACAGCCTCTGGGGGTCCCTTTGGTGGTGCCAGTGCAGGGTCAGCCTGTGGGTGTACCTTGGGGACAGATAAAATTCAGTAGAAATGAGCCAGTGAGAGCTGGGGTGCTTTGCCACATGAGTGTCAGAGGCACAGGACTGTGCCTGGGAGGAGTGGAAGAGAAATGCCCAGCAGCCTGTGTGCCAGGCAGAGCTGTGCCCTGGCTTGTGCCAGCTCTGGGCAGGCCTGTGCTCACTGGGCTCTGTGCTTTGGGCAAGGAAATACCAGCCAATGAATGATGGCAAAATCTAGAAAATGGGTAAATCTATAAAAGCTTTTTAATATTCACATAACTTTGTTTAGGCTTATTTGCAGGCAGAAGGATAAGGGCCTTCTCGGTAGCTGTTTTGACATGTTCTAACACTGGTTGTGGTATTTTTTCAGCTTATGACCAATGTTCTTGCAGCTTGTGACCAAATCCCTTCACCACACAAGTGATCCATGGAGATACTGTTTTAAAAACCGCTTTGAAAGTTTTCCCACTCTTCAAGATACCCACAATTTGGAAATAAATCCCCCTCTGCTGTTCCAAAATTTTCGCACCTATATTCCCTTATCTTAATCTAGGTCGGCACAAGAACATTCCACTTTTCGCTGCAGCAAAAAGAAACAATTTAACAACTAGAGATAAGAGTCCAGGGCCAGTTTTAGTTTCAGGGACAGGGAGCTGTCTCCACAGCTATCGTAGCCTGTAGGTTCGTGGGGCTCCCCTCTCCTCACCTGGGGGCCAATGCACCCTTCCCTCTACTTGGAGCACCTCAGCCTAATTTGGGGGATACTCGCCCTTCTTTTGGTCCACTGGACAGGGCTGCAGTGAAAATCCTCCTTCAGGGAAGTGTGGTGAGCTAGAAAGTTCGTTCGGAAGACATCGTGATGTACGAGGAGTTAGGCCCCACCCTCTCCGTGACGTTAGCCAATCACAGCTGTACCGAAGTTACTTAAGCCGGCGTTTGCCAAGAAATAAACGCATTTCACCGTCGACTGTATCAGTGTAGCGAGTGATTTGTCTGGTGACTGGGATTGTAAGTGTGTGTGTGTTTGCCGTGGCCCACTCTAACCAGGTCGCCACTTGCCTTCGTTCTCCCCCAACAAAGGCAACATAGTGGTGCCCAAACCCGGGATCGCCCCCAGGTGTTCGGGTGAGGGAATAGCCCCCGATACATGTGACCGAGGGCGATCGGGTGAAGGCACTCGCGCTGGAAGAGGTGAGCGGTCGAGGCAGCTGGATCTGACCCCGACGGTGAGGGCGCTCACGTACCGCCAAGAAATGGATGCACTTGGCAAGGTAGTTTTCGAATTGCATAGGCAATGTGGCATCCAATGCAAATCAAGGGATTTTGATTACGTAATCATGCAGTTGTTAAAATCGAGGGCGATAGACCGTCCCGCAGACACCCTGCATTCAGGGTGCTGGAGGGAGTGTACTAACGCCTGCGCTAACAACGTGATTGTCTCCAGCTCTGGTAAACATTTGGAGAGCTGGGGAGGAGTTGTGAAGGCTCTGGAGAGAGCGCTAACAGAGCAAGAAACTTGGCGAGCAGCCCGAGACTGTTTAAAATTCACACCTAAAGTAGGAGTGGCTGCCGCGACTCAAACTGCGATCAGCGATAGCGCACCGCTTGAAACTGACAACTACTCACGGCCCCAGTCCGCTAATTCGACCTCTAAAGTAACCACTAAGCTATCGCCAGATGATGAAAGTGTTTCCAAGTTTCGAAACAATTCTAACAAAGCGGACTCTGACGAAATTTTAAAAAGATCACCCCCTTATGCGCCCCAAGATGGCGCTGAGCCTGAGGGCGAGGGGCGGGGCCAAGAGCTTCCACCCGCCTCACGCACGCGCAGCAACGAACATGGGGGGAGGGGCGCAGACAATGAAAGGGAGGAAAGCCCGAGAACCAGCCAGGGAGCTCACCCCAAGGTACTCCCCTTGGAGGAGGAGAAACCCCCCAAAAAAGGACAGAGAAGGGGAGGGGGGAAAGAAAGGCAGAGCTCGGACAAAAGTCACCGGTGGCCGGAAGCTCCCTATCACTCTACTTTCTCCGACTCGGATAGCGAGTCCGGGTGGGCCGAGCAAACATCACGGCACGAGAGGTGGGGAAAGCAAAGACACACAAAACAATACATATCCAGTACAGAATCGGAATCCGATTGTGATAGAAGCTATGCACCGGCTGTTCCCATCAAACATACCGGCTTACTCACACCACACGCAGACAAAAAGAGGCCCACCGGAACCAGGAAGTGAAAGTCCCAGAGCTCCGAAATTCGCCTTGGTAACTCATTCTCCTGCAGTTGCTATAAATGTGCCTTACCAAGACAGCAGGAACATGTTAACATTTTTAAGCATGTGAGGAAGTTTACACCATAACGTTTGCTAATGTTGTTTGTATACATTGCACTGGCATCATATATTGTTAGCCATTCAAAGAACTTAAGGATGTTGCTTCCTTTAACATTATAGGTTTGAGGAACCTAATTGAGTGAATTAGTTTGGTGAAAAGCATTCCATTGTTGAATTAAAATTGTGTGGTTTTCTAAAATACTTATCCCTTACCACTTTTCAAAATTTAGTAAAGGTTGGATTTTAAAATACAATAGGAAAAAACATTTTGCCTAGTCTAATATCTCAGCCCTGGCCAGGTGGGAATATTAGCTAAGCAAAGAACGTTTGCCATCGAAACCTCCTCAGTCTCTTTCAATTGTGGCCAGATTGGAATTGACTGACAAGGGGAGAAAATTATAAAGATGGGATTGTAAAATATCAGGAATAGTGGTTTTCACCAAACTAAGGGAATTCAAATGCATGTTTTCCTCTGTTGTGGTTTAAAAAAAAAAAAAAAAACAACAAAAAAAACTCAGGGAAAAGAAGTGGGGAGAAAGACAGGAGATTTGCTCCAAGGCATCTGGGCATTGAACCAGCCAGTCACAGAAGAAGAACATCTAGCTCCCATCCACGCAGCAGTCCCTCCATCAGCTTCTTCTCGCGCCAGGACTGCGGGCGCTCCTCCTGAAGGGGCACCGGGTCCCCATCCAGCAGTCCAGGCAGGAGCGTGCCCACACATGTGAGAATTCCTCTGCCAGTGCCCTGGTGCGCGGGCTCAGCTGCAGGTAACAAGCAAGAGAAGACATGGTAGAAACAGCTGAAGAACATTCTGATATTCCAGCTGTTGTTCCTTTATCGGAGCATGAAGCAGCAGAACAGGAAAAAATGGAAGCCCAACGAGTGAAAGATGCTGAAGCAATGAGAGAACAAACCTCAGAGGAAGAGAGAGCAGAAAAGTTAGAAGAGACCCTGAGGATGGAGTAAGGATCTGAAGGGCTAGTACATGCAGTTGCTGTTACCGTTGCGGAAGAAGAAAGGGTGGTGAGCAGCATTGAGGAGAGATCACCATCATGAATGTCTGCTGCTCTGACAGAGTGCATTGAGCAGGCAAGAGAAGAGGAAGAGAAAGAAATTCAGAAAGCAGCTGAACTGGGTGTTACTGTGGAGGATGCACTGCTAAGACAGTGCCAGAGACTAGAAAGAATGTAAGTGATGACACCACAGCAAGTGAACTGGAGCTAACCTCTGAAGCAGTGACTGCTCTGGAGACAGCAGAAGCTTCCAGCGCTGAAGAAACAATGGAAGCTAGTTGTAACGGGCAGAGAGTACACAGCAGTAAGAAAAGGATGATGTCATCAAGTGGTGCCCTTTAAAATCCATAAAGCCTGTGCTGTGTAATAAAACTGATGAAACTAACGAGATCTCTGAGTTTCTTTTGACAGGTTCACTGCCGTGATCCATCTCATCAGCCTCGTGTTCCATCTTTGTGCTTCGGTGTTCTGTTGTTGCCAAACCCGCTTCATCGGCCAAGCAAAGAACTCGAATACAAGTTCCAACATCACGGCCAAACGCTCCAGCGATGAAATCAGTTCAACTCCCCTGTTTACCCAACAGCCCTAGTTTACCACCCATGTGTTCACCCTAGTGGGACCAGTTGCAGTTGTTGTACCCATGTTAATGTTCGGTCCCCGTTTCATTGTTGGACTGGATAAGTTATAACCAAGTTACGATTGCATTTAGATGCTTAAAATAGTTCGCGTGTTGTTGCTAATATGTTTCACGAGTTGTTACTAACATCAGTTTAGCACAGTTGCGAAGGCTTAATCGGTCATGGAGAGGGGGGAAATGTGGTGAGCTAGAAAGTTCGTTCGGAAGACATCATGATGTACGAGGAGTTAGGCCCCGCCCTCTCCGTGACATTAGCCAATCACAGCTGTACCGAAGTTACTTAAGCCGGCGTTTGCCGAGAAATAAACGCATTTCACCGTCGACTGTATCAGTGTAGCGAGTGATTTGTCCAGTGACTGGGATTGTAAGTGTGTGTGTGTGTTCGCCATGGCCCACTCTAACCAGGTCGCCACTTGCCTTCGTTTCTCCCCCAACGAAGGCAACAGGGAAGTGTTCCTCAGGTGCAAGATGTTATCACTTCCTAGCCCAAACGAGCTGCCGGGCTGAGACAGCAGAGACTGTCGGTTGCACTCAGAGGCAGTGCAACTCTGATGACCAGAACTCTTTTGGATTAAAATCCCCAGTTCATCCATGGGGCCAGCTCAGTGAGCCCCCAGTTGAAATAAATGGGCCAGGAGAGTTGCTCCTTTGTAAGGTCTTTATTGAAAAATCATCATGGGTGAGGAGGTCAAGGGACCCCGCGTGCCGCCACTGCTCCCAATGGATGAGCCAGAGAACAAGAATGAGCACAGCTTTGTCTGCTTAGGCAAAGCTGGGACTTCCAGCCTTGTGAGAATCCCAAGAACACAATTTTGGCTCATAGTCCAAAGGTGTCATATTGGTAGGGTGCTGTCAGGTCATGGCGATGAAATCAGACCAGCTCAGAGTGATAAATTCAAGTTCTGCACTATTTTCCCTACCTGGGACACTATTCTCAGTTCCAGATGTCATTTGGGTTCATTGTTTCAAGGAGTTTTTAACTCCAAATAGAGTCCCAGTGTCCTTTGCACCCCTTTCATTTGCATACGGATCCATGATGTCGCCCTCCTCACAGGCGCCATTTCAGGGGAGCAGCAGAAGCATTACCCGACGGAAGGGAAAGGGCACACAGGTGAGACAACTGGGGAATGAAACAGAACGAGGCCAATAATTTAACATTAACAATTAACATTAATTAGGAATCAGAACAGGATAAGGCTTGGAATTTAACATTATTAATTAACATGAAAACTGAACAAACTTAGGAACTGTTATTAACAAAACAGTGAGTGCCAGCTGACACAAGGGCCAGAGCTGAACTCACTTTGGCGCTATGGCCCCGTGCCCAGAGTGGGTCACACTCCAGGAACAGAAGGCCTTAGATGTGGCTCGAGCTATGGTTCCATGGCCTTTGGCTATCAGATTGTGTTCGAAGGAGGCAAGGAGGAGGGCAGGTCTTTTGCATAGGATAAAAAGGATTTATTACTTTGGAGAATCCGCGGGGCAAAAGACAAGGATGGCAAAGGTGCAACAACTTAACTATGGAGGAGGTTGAAGGGGAAGGTACAAATTCTTAATAAAATGGAGAAATTGTGAGGAGGAGTAAAGGGTAGGGTTCCCAAAGGCATTGTCCAATGAGAGAGGTAGAGGGGAAAACTGGATCACATGCACTAATAAGACCTCGAGTTTTAGGGGATTTCCAAAGGGGAATTCTAAGCATGGGGCTGGCACAAAGCAGGATTGACAGGGAAATCAGGATAGATTGACAAGGTGTGTGGGAGGGTATGATTGCAGACTAAATTATTAGCTTGGGCGATACCAGGATATACCATTGACAAGAAACACACTGCAACAAATGCCTACTTAACATTTATTAATCTACTATAATACAGAAATTGCTTCAATATAGGTTCAAACTACTGAGGTACATTAGGAAAAAATGAACTATCTACACTCTGGAATGAAGACTGCTAATTAAAGCCTATTCATCTAGTCACTAGCATCCCTATGCATATAAATGAACTGTTCCTTCATCTTTGAGGAGCCGTGGAGAAAAAAATAACATTTATGGTAAAAAAGCAGTGCTACTCTTCCATGCTGCTTCAGCCAAGGCCAGAATCTGACTGCAGCACTCCCAGAGTGCCCCCAGTGCTCGCCAGACCTGCATCTCTGGGCCATGGGAACCCTCCTCTTCCTCGCTGAAGGGCGCTGGGCTGTGTGCTGCACAGAACGGCTGCGGAGATCACAGCCCAGCTCTGGGCATCTCCTCTGCTCTCTCAGGATTACTCCAGATTGCTCCTGAGCAGCACTGAGAACAGCAGCCTGATTGAAGCTGCTCTTGGAGGGCCCTGAAGCTGCATTAGGCCCTGGGGCTCTCTCACAATGTGGAGAACTTGTTCTCCTCCTTTTCCTCTTGCTCAGACAGGGGTGCTGCTCTGTGCAGTTCACAAACTGGCCCTGGAGGTCACAGCCCTGCTGTGGGGATCTCCTCTGCTCCCTGCACCTTGCTTGGCTTTGCCCCTGAGCAGCCCTGAGCATGGGAGCCTGCTTCATGCAGGAGCTGGAGGGCCCTGGAACTGCCCTAGCCACAGGGGTTTGGTCACAAAAGGGACAATTTCTTGTCAGCCACCTCCTCTTCCTGGCTGAGGGCTCGCAGTCCGTGTGCTGCACAGAGCGGCTGCAGAGCTCGGAGCTGCCCTGCCCGGATCTGCTCATCTCCCTGTGCCTCAGCAGGGTCTGCTCCTGAGCAGCCCCGGGGCCACGAGCACACTGCAAGCTCCTCTTGCCAGCTCCTGAAGCTGCTCCATCCCTGGCAGCGCGGCCACAGCTTGCAGGGCCCCTTCTCCTCCCTGCAGAGTGGTCACTGTCCCTGCTGTTCCCAAAGCAGCTGCGGCCATCCCTGCCCCGCAGCGGGGATCTGCTCCGCGCCTGCTCCCTGCCAGGGCCTGCCGTGCCCAGCGCCAGCTCCTGCAAAGAGAGCGATGCACAGTTCCTGCCCTTCTCTCCTGAAAGGGCCACAGGCAGTGGGGAGCCCCCAGGAGATCTGGCAGGGGACATTTCAGAGCCTCCCAAAGGCTCTTCTGGAGGGCTGCCAAGGCCAAAGGGCCAAAGGCGCACAAATGGGATGGACCCAGCTGGGATGCTTGCACAGGAAGCAGCACTGTGCCTGTGAACAGTGCTGCAGGGTGGCAGGGGCAAAAGGACAAATGCTCAGATGCTACAAAGTGATCCACTCCTCCTCTGGTGCCCTGACCCTCCTCCCCAGAGTTACCTTTGTGCTGCCAGGCAAACGCCGGTGGCCAACAGAAGCCACCTGCTTGCTGCTGGCTGCGCACTGGGGAAGGAAGGAAGGGGCACATGGTGCTGCCAGCGAGGAAGAAGCCTTGTCTCTCATCTTCATATCAGAGCATCTGGAGGAAAAAAAATTATCTTAGTTTTGGGCAGTTGTTGCTGCCTTTTCTGGGGTTCAGTCATTTTCTTAGATAAGTTTCCATGACAGAGAGAAGACACAGAGGCCGCTAATGAAAATTTCCCCTGGAGTCTACCCACACAGTCTACTCCTGTCCTAGCAAAACCTCATCTTTACACCTAGTACAGCCTCCATTTATGAATTCACAGATTGTTTGGATTGGAACAGATCTTAAAGCTCATGTTTTGCCACTCCCCTGCCATGGGCAGGAATACCTTACAATGGACCAGCTTTCTCCAAACCCTGTCCAACCTGGCCTTTAAAACTTCCAGGGATGGGGCACCCACAGCTTCTTTGGGCAGCCTGGTCCATTGTCTCACCACCCTTACACTGAAGCATTTCATCCAAATACCTAATGCAAACCTGACCTGTGTTAACTGGAAACTGATATCCTCCAACCTGTCCAATCCTCCCTAATAAAGGGCCCCTCCCCATACTGCCCTTTAAGTTCCCGCACTCTTCTCTACAGAAGTCCAGCATCAGAGAGCACACAAGGAGCTGCTACATCAGGGCAGCAGCCTGAGGGACACACATGGGGTAGCACAGGTTCCACAGCAATGAATGAAGCAGGTACTAATTGTATTCAGGGAGAAAAACACTCTGGAGAAGTAAAAAAATAAAGAGGGAAAAGGAAACATCTGAATACATCTGAATGCTGGTTCTTACCTGACATAAAACAGCAGGTAGGCTTGCTGCCTCAGAGCTGTGTCAAGGCAACGAAGCTGCACAGACGCATCATCCATGCGGTACCACAGCCCGTTGCTGGCCTGGCAAAAAAAGGCAAGCATCTCTGCATGGCTTCTCTCCAAAAACACAGGCACAAATCTCCCTAACAAAGAGTATGTCAAAAGAAATCCAGGCCAGCCCCTAAGGAGACCTTCTGCCCCAAAACCTTGGCTGACAGTAACACTGACAGGAAAGTTGCTCTTCCCCACACTTATTTTCCCCATTGGGAAGGAAGGAAGGAAGTTGCTGAGTACCTTTGTGTAGCAGAAATAGTGTCCTCCATGGCAGCTGGCCCCACTGTGCACCAGGACAGCATACAAGGAGTAATGCAGGGCTTCTCCCTCTGCCTGGGACATGTACGGGCCAAGGTCCAGGTACTCGGGGTACTCCACAACCTGCAGAGACACCAGCAGGGCTCACAAGTGACCCTGACCTGTGACACAGAGCAGCCTGCCACCTCCAGGGGCCAGAGCGGTGTAAATGCATCTTGGGGGATCATGAACAGCTGCTTTCCATAAAGCAACATGTAATGGTCTGGGTGGCAGGAAACTGTTGTTGGCCAAAGCAGCTCTGCTGGAGAAGAGCGCTTGCCTGTCTTCCCAAGGGAATTCTTCTCTCCCCAGAAGGGAACACCAAGAACCCAACACCAGTACCTTGTGACAAGCTGTAGGAAATCTGCTCCAGGAAGAGAAAGCTGCACAGCAGCTGGGTACAAACCTTTCTGACCTTCCCACCAGTGAAACAGTCAAACCTTTTCAGGCACACCGTGAGAACCCTGGGTGCACAATGGACTGTGAACCTCTTGGAGGCAGCAACATTCTTCTTACACCTGCAAACCAAGCACAGAACCCAGTGCTCAAATGCACCCACTCCTCCCCCAAGGTGGCCACGCAACCTCTCCTGTCTCACACAGCTTTTGCAATCCCAAGGCTATTCACTGCCATATTTTAAAAGAGCTGCATCTCATCTGTGTGCAGTAAAGCTCCAGGAGAAGATGACTTCTGCTCAATGACATGCAGCCCCCTCACACAGCATCTCCTGTTCATATGTTCTCAGGAATCCTCTTACGTGTCACATTTATAGCAGTTTTCACCATCCAGCTGCTCAGGTCTCACAAAGTCCTCCAGAGCTGCAGTGAGGGACGAGGCTGCCTGGAGGAGTGACAAATGAGCACACTGAGCTGCAGCAAATTCCAGTGCCACGGCCTCTGCAGGAGGACACCATCCATTCCCCTTCCCACCCACCACCAAGATCTCCTGTGCTCTCAGTACATGTTTGTAAGACAAATGTGTTGGCTCTGGAAAGCTGCAGGGGCCTTGGCATGTCTTGAAGCACAACTGCAAAGCTCTTACTTTGATATCCACAGGGATATCCAGGAAGGCCTCGTACGAGTCAGAAACGGCTTTGCAGCTCAAGCAGGTGACTGCAAGCAAAAATCCAAACTCTCAGCAATGGCAAGCTGACTGACATTGCCCATTTACACATTGTACCTGTCCCACCAGTGCCAGGAACAACTGGCAGGCACAGGCACACAGAAGGGCACAGCCAATGTCAAAGAGAGTAACAGTTGTGGAAACGTACCTCTGGATCTCAGAGAGCCTCCAAATATTTGAGAGATGATGGTGGTGGACTCAGATGGGCGGTCCAAGCTGCAAACACGTGGTAAGACAGAGCATGATCTTTAAGTCTGGCTTGGCCTCAAAGCCCAGGGTTTAGCTTTCCCTTCAGGAGAGCACAGCAAGCAGTCCAAAGGGCTCAGGACTTTGTCAGGGTCATTTGCTTGTGCTTACTCGCTGCTTGCACTCAGACAAGCTCTCTGCATGGCATTGACAGTGCACGACAAGAAGTCATGGGCATCTTCCTCCCTGCCAAGCTCAAAATGTTCTCCTATGCCTAAGAAAGAAGTTTGCAGTTCTCTCATACAGGAAGGGAAGAAAGAAAACCTGTCCAAGCACCTGGCATGACTTACATCTCAAAGCCTTGAGCACAGCCAAAGGCAGGATGGCACTGGCACGGGAATGCAGCACCTTGTTCACGTGTGCTTCCATGATGCACATCATGCAGAAACCCTGCTGCTGACCTGAGGAGGGACACAGGGAACCTCCTTAGGTTAGCAAAACACCCACAGCACTGGGAAACTCCTCCTCTTCCACTCCTACTCCTGTGAAATACTCCACTCCTCCTCCTAATGTCCTAGTGATTCTAGGGGATTTTAGTGTGCATAAATTGTTCTTAGAGGGATGCCAAATCAACAGTTTTCTGTGCAATAAGCAAAGAGGGTTTAACTTGGAATAAAGGAATACAGAATAAAAACTTGGAGCTAGAAAGGTGTGTCTTCATCAAAGGTAAGACAACTGGATAGGACAAGTGGCTTCTAGTTTTCACTGCTCAAAGAACATGAACTCATGGGGCAGACAAAGGGCTGCTGTTCTCCTAAATCAGATTTCAGGATCTGGGAATGTTTGGCACTTGCTGAAGAGCGTTTCAGGAGCTGTCCCTAAAAGCACTCACAGGCCTGGCTGTGCTCTCGGGACAGCAGGTAGTTGGCCAGTGGGGGGGTGTAGGTCAGGCACTGCAGCACAGCGTTCAGGAAGCACGTGTTGCCCGCATTGCAGAGCCCCGCTCCAGCACTCTGCCTCTGCTGCCACACCATGCAGATCTTCTCCGCTGGGAAGAGGATCCTTTGTGGAGGAGCCATTCCCTGGGCAATGACTGCAGAGAAATTCCATTTGGAAAGAGATCAGACAAGGAATCAAAGCATATTGAAACTTTGACTTTCCTACAGGAGCACTCAGGACAACCAGTTCAAGCCTTCAACTCAGCATCAGGGGAAGCCTAGCACTGCCATTGAAATTTACTGCTTTGGAAAACTCTGTTCCTCTGCTCACTTTGCCCAGAGCCCATCAAAGCCCAGCTCTGATTTCTGGGCCTCAGGGTACCTTCCTTTCTCCCCAGAGCTCTAGGCTGGATTATCAGGTCAAGCTTTCCCTGATTGTAACTCACTGTAACTTCTTGAAAATAAGCAAGTACTGAACACAAAAGGGAACTCAAGGATGTCACACTGCTCCAGGAGCAATGATGTTTCAAAGTCTTGTACACAGTGACAAAGGAGAGACAAAAGGTGTTTTCCTGGGACTAATCATAAACACCTGGGTCAGTCTGGCTGCTCTCAGGAAACATCCCAGAGTTCACTCGAGCTTGTGAGCACATCATTCTGGGATCTGACCCCCAGTCATGTCACCTGTCTGAGGGGATTCACAAAGTCCAAAGCTGCCAGTGAAGCTGTTACTCACAGGAATCGTTCCCTGCTCTGGCCATTGCCTCTCTCAGGAACAGAGCACAAAGCTCTGGATGACCAAGGATATCAGGACACGCTCCAGAGAGAGATCAGTGTCGATATCCTCACCTGATGGCAAAGAAATTACTGTAGCTCACCAAAAGAATAAAAACTCCAAAGAAATACATCCTTGAGAAAGAATAGCATTTGCCATGAGGAGTTTCAGTGCTGCTTGGACCAGCTGCTGAACTGCAGGCTCACACCTTTGTGATCAGTGACAGAGCCCCAGGAGCTTCAAAGCTCCTTCTCAAGTGCTCCAGTGCACGTCACCTTCTCTCAAGAGTCCCTGCTGCTGCTGCTGTCACAGCACCAACAGCAGAGCTCTCTGGCTTTCCCCTCCTCTGCAGGAGTGACCAGCTTTCAGCCACTAACTTAACTACTGCCTTGGCTGCTCTCCTTTTTCTGACTCATTCCCTCCTGCAGCAGCCAAGGTGGGCTTTTGGCCACTCTGGGCTGAGCCCCTCAGACTGCAGTCAGCCCTACTTACCTATCCTAGGCTATAGTAAAGAAAAGACAATCAGCAAATACCAACTCTAGACTAGCGTCTATTGGGGCAGCCTACAAAGGTTTAACAATTCAGCATTCAGCCTGCACTTTTATCTCATATCTCCTTCCTCTATGCTCTAGGACAAGAGACAAATCATAATTACCTTTGAGAGGATGACAGTTGACGACAACAGTAAACAATAATTGCTCCAAAGGGAGACAATGACAAAAGAGAAGTGCTTAGCAAAAAAATTTGCTGAGCTATCCTGAAGACCGGCTCTCTCCTTAGCCTGCTCTCAGGACACTGAGCACTGGCCAGCTGAGCTCACAGTCACTCCACAGGTGCCACATCACTGCCCCTCTGTGACATGGGGGCACACAGGGATGTGTTCCCTTGAGGTCACAGAACCACATGGCTCCTGGCCACAGGAACCCCCATGGCTCCTCTCCCAGCTGGCCCTCCCTGGGACTCCCCCTGGGCTCTGATCAAGAGGGGTTCACTGGCTGCCAGAGCCTCCCTTGAGGGAAGGATCCATGAACTCCTTGCCCAAAGCACAGAGCCCAGTGAGCACAGGCCTGCCCAGAGCTGGCACAAGCCAGGGCACAGCTCTGCCTGGCACACAGGCTGCTGGGCATTTCTCTTCCACTCCTCCCAGGCACAGTCCTGTGCCTCTGACACTCATGTGGCAAAGCACCCCAGCTCTCACTGGCTCATTTCCACTGAATTTTATCTGTCCCCAAGGTACACCCACAGGCTGACCCTGCACTGGCACCACCAAAGGGACCCCCAGAGGCTGTGCTGGGTGAACCTTGGCTGCCAGGCCCCCACCCAGCTGCTGCCTCTCCTGGGCAGCTTTTCAGAGCTTCACATTCACTGCTTCCTCCAGGCTTGGTTAGGCTAGGTTTGATCAGACACAGCTTTAGCCAGATTCCCACTCAGGATGGCTGGAGGCACTTTTGTTCCTGCTCCACTTGACTCACATGATTCTAGGCTATGCTCTGGAAACCTGAAGTTCTGAACAGCGTCTGAGCAGCAGGCAGTTGGTGTTCCTCATGCTCCAAAGAGGTAACTGGTTGCTCCTCACCCGTGATGACTTAGGATTTTCGCTTTTATATTTATCATAGATTTATAATCCTGCAAGTTATTAATGTATACCTTGACACTCCACATAGAGTGTGAGCTGCTGCTTTCCCATTCTGGTCAGATACAGTATCTCCTCCTGGAACGCTGTATTCCATTTTTGGGTGTAGCTCCTGGGGGCATTATCTCCTTTTTATTACCTTCATTTTGTCTTGCCTCTTTTTTTAGGGAGTCCCAAAAGGCATCACCTCCACTTCCTTTGGCTGGTTTGGACCCTGGCCGGCCTGGGACACCAGGTTCACCAAGTTCTGTCACAAGCAGTGACACACACCAACAGCAAGGATGGAATTTTGGAGATCAGGGCCCACCAAACACCCTCCTGCTGGGGAGAGTCTGAGGCACAGGAAGGAGGGGCCAGAACCACCACAGCCCTGGAGCCATTCACTTCATTTGCATTCTTGTTAATTTAGGAATTAGGTTTTCATTGTCACTTCCAGTTATTGCTCTTTTTCCCTGCAAACTCCACAGCAGCCTCAGGTCAGGACCCAAGGACCTGTGTGGGCAATGTCCCACTTGAGCTGTGACACAGCTGTGCCCCCGGCGCTGCAATGGGGGCTCCTGTGGGAACTGCTCCAGCTCCTGCACGGCCCTGAGCCCTCCTGCCTGCAGCACGGCTGCCTCTCAGCACAGGGAACAAGGCTGAGATTTACACAACTCTGCTCAAGAGCATTTCACAGCAGCCAGGGCTCAGCTCTGTAAGCAGAGAGGGACACTGAGGAACCCTGAGGGAGGCAATTAATGATGGCACTTGTGAGCACAACCTGTGCCCTGCTCATAGGGGGGAAACTGCTCCTTGAGGGGAACCTGGGTGCCCTCTGCTCCTTGAGGGGAACCTGGGTGCCCTCTGCTCCCTCAGGGAAGGTGCTCTGAGCCCCAAAGGCCGAGGGTCAGGCCCAAGGCCAGGCCAAGGCCGGTGTGTGCCCTCAATCGGTGCCGAACCTGCTTCGTCATGTCGCTGCCAAGTGGGCAAAAAACACTCTTTAATCCACAAAATCAATTCTGAGTAGGTATGTATTTATTCAGTGCTGAGTTGCATGGGAGTCGCTCCTCCAAAAACACCCAGGCCTTTGATGACCTGCGCCTCTCTTTTTATTGTCAATAAACTAGGAATACAAAATTCGTCTAACACATATTCATTGCCTATCGCTGCTTCATATGGAAATTAGGTTCACGCCTCTTTGTGACTGCCCATTGCTCCATTTATGTTGCTCTGCTGGTCTTCTTTGGGTCTTTGGGATGACGTAAATAGCCTTCCCCTCAGTTTGAAATTTTCACCTTGCCCCCCTGTGCATGCTCCCTCTTTAGTGCTTTGGTCATTTTCTGCACTTTGATATCAATTCTCCCAGTCCCAAGGGTCTGAGGATCCCCTTATCCTGTGTTTTGTCCTCGCACTCTGTTTGCACACTCCAGCCCTTGACCCCCACCTTGTAGCCATGCTCTCCTGTTCTTGTAAGCACCATAAACTATAGCAAACAATACAGTGCTGTCAGCCCCTCTTTTACTCAAAGCATTTCGCAATGCTTGATTCATAATTCTCCATGTCTCCATTTCAGCCGTGCCGGCCCCGCTCCGCCATGTCGCTGTGCTGAGGGCGGCGCGCACGATGGCGGCTCCCGGCCGGGGAGCGCGGAGCTGTTTTGGGGCGGCTTTGGCCCATTGGGGTCACTTGGGCCCAGGCTGGCAGAGCTCTCGGCCCCGGCGCTCCAAGCGTGTCCCGCAGGGCGGCTCGGGCCGCTGCAGCTGCCCCGGCTGCTGCAGGCGCAAAGCACTGCAAGTTTCCTTCTCTCCATGCCCTGTTCCCTCCCCAGCCCGCGGGCTCCCAGAGCCGGCCCTGGGCTCTGCGTGGGGCAGCCCGGGCGCTGCTCCCATCCCACAGCGATTCCTTGCTGCGGCTTTGACCTTCTGCACCCAGACTGCGGCAGCAGCGCCGGGATGCTCTGGGAAACCTTTGGGGAATTGGGGCAGTGCTGGGAACTGGGAAACCTATGGGGAATTGGGGCTGTTTTGGGGAACTGGAGAAGCTTTGAGGAATTAGGGGTCCTTTTGGGAACTGGGGCTGTTCTGGGGAACTGGAGAACCTTTGGGGAACTGGGCAGGTTTAGGGAATTAGGGTAGCTGTGGGGAACTGGGGCTGCTCTGAACACTGCCTGGCCGCTGCAGAGGGGCACGGAGCAGGACACAAAATCTCTTACAGGGAGGTGCCACTGGCCACAAGTTCCCGTGAGGAAATCTCCCTGTCCGTGCAGGTCAGAGCAGCAGTGCCTGTGATCAGCGGTGTTCCATGTCCTGGGAAGGTGCAGGTGGAGACTGGAGCAGCCTGGAAAGGGCTGGCTGGAGCAGGGCAAGGCTGGACACTGCAGTGCTCAGTGTGACACGCAGCTGGGGCCGGCCGGCTCAGTGCAGCTCACAGGCTCTGGCCCCTCTCTTTGGAGGCACAGGTCACCTCCAGCCCAGCTGCAGTCAGGACAGGCTGCGCTCAGCAGAGCCTCTGTTGAAATACCAATCTTAGAACAATTAAGATTTTAGTTAAACTTAAATAATTGATTGATCGTCCGTCATCTCATGTTTGCTCAGCTGTGCTTACAATGGGAAAAGACGAAACTGGTAAGCAGGCCTGAAGAAGCATGAACAATCGCAACCAGAAACCCATTCTTTGAAAAATTGGAATATCCCCAGAAATCATTTGTATTGGCATTAATAGAAAAGGGTCGAAAGTTCAGGGCGAGGAAGACTCACCTTACTTCCTCCTTTTTGGATCCCTCCCCACAAAAACAACCCCAGACTTAATTCAAGAAGCCAACCACGCATGCTTAATAGCCATTAAAGCTAATTACCATAGGAAACACGGGATGGGAGGGGCTGGTAGTATGAATATGTATTTATTTAAAAGTTTTGTCAATAAATAGACTCTGTGACCACCTGTAATTTCGCAGTGCGTATTAGGGGGCTACCCCACGCTGCTGCCCAGTGTTGAATAAATATACTCTTTCTAACTTTAAATTGTTAGAGAGTCTTTTGTGCGTCACAGTTGAGTATCAGTATTAGACCAATACTCGTATTTTGGTAAATCAAATCCCCTCCTGGACCTGCTGGCCACATTCTGCCTGATGCACCTCAGGATCCTTTTGGCCCTCCTGGACCCGAGGGCACACTGCCACCTCATGCTCAGCTTCCACCCACCAAAACCCCCAGGTCCTTCTCTGCACAGCTGCTCTCTGGTAGGTCAGCCCCCAGCCTGGGCTTTGGGGTTGTTCTTCCCCCAGTGCAGGACCCCACACCTGTCCTTGTTGAACCTCTGCAGGTTTCTCTCTGCCCAAATCTCTGGCCACTCAAGGTCCCACTGACTGACAGAACAGCTTTCTTGTGTATCGCCCACTTTCTCCTGTTTTGCAACATCAGTAAACTGGCTGAGGGTACATTCTAGGCCTTCTGAGAGAAATGATAACAAAAAAAATAGCCGAAAACAATTGCAACACTTCCTGCCACAACTGATCAGGCTTATCTCTGCAGTACTGCTTTTGCCTCAGCCTTATCTGACACTTTCTATCCCATCACCAAACCACAACGGCACCTCCTGGCCCAGTCAGGTCTGATCAGATGATCCAGATCAGCGAGAAAGTTTCCAGTTCAACCCACAGGCATTTCACAGTTGTAATGAAAATGCTTCATCTGAGGTTCAGGGACATTGTAGGGGAGACAGGGTGTGAACAGGCTGGTCTTTAGTCTGGCTAAGCATCCTAAGAGGGTTTCAAGTTGGTACTGAAAACTCACATGGCCTGGGTGGACAGGGATCTGACAGGAAGGTCTCACAGATATGTATGTATAGCAGAAAGATCTTTGAATGTAGAATCTGAAGAAGAAATGGAAATGGCAGCAAGTTTTATATAGAAGAAAAGAATTGCTGTGCCAGTCTTACTGGGTTACTGAGAAGCCAAAGGATACATTAGCAAATGAGTTGGATGGGGTTTTATAGCTCAGAGCAAAGGAAAAATCCACTTCCAACAGAAAATTTTTTGGCTGTCATGTATTAAGATACTCAGCAATGAAATGTACATAAGGCATTGCAAACAGAACTAGAGTTGGCTTCAGTCAAACCCACAACTGGGACTGACAGGCTGTGGGCTGAGCTCTTGTCACCCACAACCTGTGAATTGCTGAATCATCTGGATACAATAAACAGCATTTTTAAAAGCCAGTCTAAATTCCCACATCCCTCCTTTCAGCTCTTACACCACCTGATCTCCCCTTGCATGGGGAGATGCCTCTGCTCCTGACAGCCTGGATAAATGTTCTGTACAGGCTGCTGAATCAACCTGCTGCCTTGACTGCAAGAGGCTGATGGAGGCAAGGGGAGCATTGGCAGCATCTGGGGACTGACACCTGTACTGCACTGTCCCACCTACAGTCTCACCCAGCTTCTCCCAAGGAGTGTCATCTCCTCATTCTCACCCTCAGGGTTTGCATCCAGTGCCCAAGAAGGCTGCAGACACGAGCAAGTTTGAAGATGCTTTTATTGAATGCCAGAAAGCAGAGCTGGAGCAGCAGTGGGAGAAAGGGAACAATGGGAAGCTGTGTGGACTCAGGAGCTGCATTTTCACTTTGCCACGGAGACTCTCCTTGCTGCAAAAGCCTGTGCCTGCACCACGGGGGCTTCTCTGAGCCCAGCTCAGCTGCCCCTGAGAGCTTCTGAGCACCAGCAGGTGTTTGATGCACTGTGGAGAAGGGGCACTGAGCATTTTATTGGGAGGATGGAGAGGCAGGCAGCTCTTGGAGTGCAAACCTCCTCAGCTGCTGACGTATCCAGGGCTCAAAATAGGAGACCCTGGTAAATACTTCAGGGAAGAGGCGGTTTTCAAGTACACGAGAAACAATGCCATGAGCCTTCTGATTGCAGAATAATGGGCCACCAGAATCACCCTGTGTCGTGAGAGGAGTGAGAGGCATCAGACAAGCTCTCCCTGCCTTAAGGAACAAGTTTCCTCTTTGCTCCCTCCATGTGAAGAACCTCCTATTCCAACCACCTCCCCCTCCTCCAGCTCTGCAGGGTCTGTAGCTGCCTCACTACTCCTCTGAGCCCACCCGAGGCTCTTTGACAATCAAAAGCTCAAAAAGAACATAGATCAACTTTAGAATTTACACATCATACCACTAGCTAGACTGGATAGAACATCCCCAAGGAAGTAAAAATCAAGTTAAGTTGATAGGTAGGAAAATGCACCCTAATTCAGGGAACACATCAGGTTCAGAGCTTCAGTTCTTCATTCTGAAGGTCCTGGGTCCCTCTGGCATCCTTTTATCTTCACCTGAGAACCAAGGTGACGGCCCAGTCCCAACCTCCTCCCACGATCACAACCCAAAACAACACTTACTTTGTGAACTGACTTTCTCCTGTTCTGATCACCAACACACATCATGGACTGAGGCTGGTATTTACGGAATTGCTTCTGACATGGTTCGTCATTTTGCACCTTTAGTTTCACCTCCCTCATCACATCAGTCTTGGTTTTTTCCAAAGACGTCCGGCCCCAGCCAGCCACCTCACATTCAGTTCCTACTCGCACACCTTCATTGTGTCTGGGTAAGGAGATTGTTCGCACATATGCATTGATCTTGGCCTTTGTCTCCAGCTGTCAGGCAGAGAGAACATGGGGTGAGAGCCAGCCAAGGATTAGGAACAAGTTCAGAGGTTGGGGGAAGTGAGCAGGGGGAGATCCCTTAGGAAGGAAGGATTTGTTGGGCCATACCTTCAGCAGCACAATGTCATTTACATGGCCTTCAGGATGATAGTTGGGATGGATGACAAAGTTTCTAGCACGGATCCTCTGCTGGCTCTGTTCTCGGACGCGGATGTTGTGGGTTCCCAGAATCACAGTGACATTCACTGTCCTGCCAGGAAACACCAACATGTTCCAGCTGCACTGGCCACAGGAACACAGCCCCCAGTGCAGGGGCCTGCAGGGAGCTGGTGCTGGGATAAACCTCCCCAGAGAGCAGCTCTCAGCAAGTTGTCCTCTGTCCCTGGCTCCCTTCCACAGCCCAGCTGAGGATCCCTCACCCCACACTCACACGGGTGGCAGCTGCCCCATGCTGAAGGCAAAGGGAGGCAGGGCAGGGGAGACACTGGACCTTCTTGTCCAGCAGTAGCTCTAAGCCATGCTAGGATCCATGACCCTGGAGACCACTGTGAGCATTCCTGTCCCCAAGGACACTCAGCTCCTGCCAGACAATTCATGCAACTCACAGGGATCACTCAGCTCCAAAGATCCCTGCTCTGGATGAAGAGTCATAGGATGCTATTTCAGACAATACCAGGGCTGAGGCCCTATAGGAAAATGTGAGACTCAACAAAATCTCCAGTATAAGAAAGACAGGCTCTCACCCATTTTTATCCAAACAGTGAGCTGCTGAGAGCACTGCACCTGGGTGAATCAGGAACCCTCCACAGAAAGAATGATACGTGCCAGTCTTATTTGTAACTTGGATTTTTAAAAAAACCATGTAGGGTCTGGAATGGGGCACAACTTCCTTCCCACCAATGATCCTTCCTGGAAGAGAGATGGGAAATGTTAATATGATGTTTGCAGTTATTTCCTGTCAAGTTTGGGGCTGCATGAAGGGAGAGGGTCATCCTCTGGTGTCATGTGCCAGTGATAGCAGCAACTCTCCTTCCTGGGGCTGTCCAAAGCATTGCTGCTGCAATGGAGAGAAAGACAAGCAGCACTGTCTGGGCTGCCTGAACACCCCTGGCTCTGGATAACTGAAATGCCAGCAAAGGGCACAGCTCTGGTGCCTGTGATGCCTCACTGGTTTCAGGCACACCCTGAGCTGAGAGATAGAGGAGAGAGGAAAGTAGGAGAGTAGAGATAGGAGAGAAGGCAAAGCAGGAACCTTGCCTGAGATTGACTACTCAGTGTCCATCTGTTCCCTTGCAGGTTCTTGTCTAAGTCCCCTCTCTGTGTACTCACCAGCCCCAGCCCAGGGCAGGACAAAAGCACTTGAGATCAGAAGGAGAAGCAGCATCTTCTGCCACTGTCCTGATGACCAGTTGATGTGGCCAGGCAGGAGATAGGTACAGAATGATAACCTCTATAAATGTGGTGTGGAGCTGAAACAGGAAACCTCAGCCTGCCTGCAGCTGTGTCATTTGCTGCTTTTGATTTCACAAGCACAGACTGTGGCTTGGAGAGTGTTTCATGACATTCTCTGCGTTTTGTCACAATCTTCTCAAAAAGCTGAAGAGATCTGGGCTTGTTCCGAGCACCCACAGTGCACAGGGACAGCAATGGGTGATCTGTTGAGTGCATATCCCATCAGAGACCTTTGGAGAGGACCCATGAGACTCTGCATATGGGCTGGTTCCGTCTAGATTTTTTCTTTTTGTTTTTGTTTTGATTTTTGTTTTGGTTTTCATTTTTGTTCCCCACCTTTTCCCCTGACAGGAATGGAGAGAGCTGGCCAGGGCCAGGCCAAGATCCTGGTTCTTATCAGAGGCACTGACTGCCATCAGAGATGTCCTTGGGAAATCAGAAATCACCAATCAGAGGAGCTAAGGGACAAGGCCAGTGGGAGCCTCACAGCCTCAAGCACCGGTGTTCTCGATGATCTGACAAGTCCATGGGGATGGGAAAGGCTGAGGTCCAGCTGGGAAGGCAGCCTGTGGGCCCAGGTCCAGATCAGCAGGTGCCCTGGCCAGGAGCAGGCCAGGAGGAGCAGGGTCAGTGTGTGCAGGAGAAGGGGAGCAGCCCTGCCTGAGCCTCTCTGAGCCCTCCCTGGCACCTCTGGCTCCAGAGTCACAAGCTGCAAGGGACTCAGCCCTGGTTTCCCTGACTCTGCGTGGCCATGAGCCCAGCCAGTGGAACCTCCAGGATGTTCCCAGTTTTACATGGCTTTGGCCTAGAGAAAACCCACAAATAAATCCTCTAGAGCATGCTGGCATTGCCCCTTGCCCTGTGTTGTAAAAAGACAATGGACTGTGGTAGGTGTATGGGGATCCTCCTGAAAGCTGTCTGCTGGAAGGGCTGAGGGTGGAGAGGAGGAGCTCCCATGAAAGCTTGCAGAGCAAAGGCAGCAATCCTCCAGAGCCTGAGTGTGCCTGTCGTTGTTCAGGGTAAATGTGGGAGATAATTTTTGAATTGGATTCCTCTAGGAAACAGATTCAAGCAGTCCCTCCACCACTTGTTTCAGGATAGTATTCCTTCAGAGAGAAGTAGGTTAAAAAACTCTGCTTATTTAACATGCAAAGCACTTCCCAGCACTACAATGAACCCTATTAAGTAATAAGACCTCTCATTGCTCTGAAGGGATGACAAATTCCACAGAGTACCTTTTGTGGGTTGCAGCCAAGCTCACTCTGTCTGATTTAAGTTCTTTTGACATTTGGAAATGTCACAGCCCATGTCAGGCCTGGTGGGCCTCAACTGTGAGTTCCCGGTGTTCTTCTGTGTTTTCAGTGCAGAGCAGGTTCAAACAATTTTAAGAAAAGGGGAAAAAAATCCTACAAAATATTACAGTCCATGGAACTTCTTTGCTTCAGCTAGCCAGAAAAACTAAAAAAAAGCAAAGAAGAGCTCTCTCCTGCTGCCCACTGCAGACAACACAGTCTGTGTGAAGGATGTGGGATAGCAAGTGCCAGCCACGATAACGAACTCTGCACCTCTTCTCTCCCGCTTCACTCCTGGAACCACTCTCAAAGATGCAGAACTCAATATTCAGAACCAACCGAACAGATAATTGGAGATACAAGCATCATCAAGTCACCCCAAGACATTGGCTCACGACCACAGGTGACTCTGCCTGTCCCAATCATGGTCTGTAATCCACACCTTCAGTGCTGCAGCCTGGCCTCAGCTGTGCTGTGAATGGACATGTGGCCTTCAGGGCCAGCCATCCCTTTCCTTCAGGACTGTGGGTACCCTGGAGGAACGAGGTACAGTTTTATTGCACTGAGGAATTTGGGAGCAAAAGACAGAAAATGCGAGGGTACAACAGCTGAAATATGGGGGAGGTTCAAGGGGAGGGTACAAATCATCAGCAAATTGGAGAAATCCTGAGGAGGGGTGTGATAAATATGATTTGTGCTAACTAAATTTTAACAATATTAACAAGATTTTACTTGATTTTACTTTACAAAGCAAAAAGGAAAAAGGAAAAAGGAAATTGGACAAAGCAGATGGAACCCTCCAAATGTGGGATTAGAAGGATGTAGTAGTAGAAGGATGTAGGTTTGATAAGCAACAACTAGAAATCAAAAGGGAAAGGGCCAAATTGGGATGATTCCAGGCAAGGAACTTGGATAAGGTTTTATTGTGGGAACATGTGCTTAATTATGTAACCCCAAGCCTAGTGCACCTGCGCTACCTGCAAGGTTACACAGCAGACATGATGAAGACAAGGAACCTTCCTTGGAAATAAGAGCCCCAACAGGATGAGAGACCTCTAACTCCTAATAGAGCAACAAAACATAGTGATGTAGATCTAAGGAATAGAAACTGGGGGGAGCTTTCCAGAAATTTCTGTATTAATACTTATTATCAAACAGTAGATAAGTGAGATTTTTAGCTTGATTTTCAGTACAGGCGAGCCCCTCCCCGTACCCCCTGTCAGTTTTGCTTATGCTTTATTCGAAGCTCAATTACACTAAATTAATCAATGTGAAATTTTGTATATACTTGAATGTATGTACCTAATATATATTTGGATTGCATAAATTTACAGTAATTTCATGATTATAAGCCTGTTGCCTCGCAGGTGGAGGCGTCGTGACCCAGTTCTCAAGATGGGACACGTCGGAAACACCTTACATGCCTGACGGGCCAAATCACACACAGACACCCATGGGGTGGATGGTGAAGTGCGTTTATTAGCCGGTGAGCACCGGCTTAAATAGCTGTGGATTACATACGTAACTTCCTTCAGCCATATAATTGGCTGATGTTATGGAGAGGGTGGGCCCTAACTCCTCGTACATCGCGATGTCTTCCGAACGATGGGGTGACGTTATGGTGGCCTGTATCCCCAATCGTGTGTCCTGTTTAAGCAAAGGTTTGTTTAGTCTACTTATCAGTTGGCTCCCCTCCCCCATGTCTGTGCTTGGGAGGCTAGCTCTGCTGGCTCGGCTTTGCTGCTTGCTGCTTTGCTGCTTTGCTGCTTTGCTGCCGCCACATGCCGCTTGCTTCTGCTAGCTTTAGTTTGTTTTTGCTTATTAGTTAGGCAGTCCAATCTCTTTCTGTGGACTGTTCTTTGTTCTTTTCCCTTTTTCTTTTCTGTATACTCTTTAAACCTGTTTGGACCGGACTTGGATCACCGAGGGACACCGGGAACCCTGCAAAGCTGAGACCTGCAGCAGTCATCCTGCCTGGAAACTAACGCTACCTACAGGAGAGACTTTCCTGAGCTTGTCACCCTCCTACACCGGTGAAAAAGTTTTTGTTTGTCATCAGGGGTTGTTAATTTACCTCTCTCGTGTTGGGAGTGTTTTGTTTGATTAATAAACAGGTTTTTTTCCACTTTTATTCCTCTGAGGAAGTTCTTTCCTGAACCCAGTGGTGGGGGAGGAGTCTTGGGGGGTTGGTTTGTTTGTTTGTTTTTTTTAAATTTGCCCTAAACTAGGACAAATTTTCTTTCCACCCCTTATCTCCATATCGTGAGTCCACTACTAAACACCATGTAAAACTTCATCAATTAAATACTTCCATCTCATGCCTGTGTGATCTAGTATTTTGTGTCACCCCACAACCAGATCTCCCTGAGGTACACATCGTGTTGTTCCATCTCTCTGCATTACCCACCACGTACAACCTGGTCCTTGAGCAAAAACAATCCCACGAATGGGTTTGTCTGTACTCGAGGCAGAATTTATCCATACTGTCTTTCCTAACAAACCTCTGACATGTGCCACTGGGACTTTATCTCCCTCTGTTATATGAAGGGACTCAGACTGGGCAGGACCTGCTCGGTTAGTGGAGCCTCGAGTGTTAACTAACCAGGTGGCCTTTGCTAAATGTTGCTCCCAGTTTTTAAAAGAGCCCCCACCCAATGCTTTTAAAGTAGTTTTTAACAATCCATTGTACCTCTCCACTTTACCTGCAGCTGGTGCATGGTAAGGGATGTGGTACACCCACTCGATGCCATGTTCCCTAGCCCAGCTGTTTATGAGGCTGTTCTTGAAATGAGTCCCATTGTCAGACTCAATTCTCTCAGGGGTACCATGCCTCCAAAGGACCTGTTTCTCAAGGCCCAGGATGGTGTTCCGAGCAGTGGCGTGGGGCACAGGGTAGGTCTCCAGCCATCCGGTGGTGGCTTCCACCATGGTCAGCACGTAGCGCTTGCCTTGGCAGGTTTGAGGCAGTGTGATATAGTCAATCTGCCAGGCCTCCCCATACTTGTACTTGGACCAACGCCCCCCATACCAGAGGGGCTTCACCCGCTTGGCCTGTTTGATGGCAGCACACGTCTCACAGTCATGGATAACCTGAGTGATACTGTCCATGGTTAGATCCACCCCTCGGTCTCGTGCCCACTTATAGGTGGCATCTCTGCCCTGGTGGCCTGAGGCATCATGGGCCCATCGTGCCAAGAACAATTCTCCCTTGTGGTCCCAATCAAGGTCTATCTTCGTCACCCCTATCCTTGCAGCCTGATCTACCTTCTGATTGTTTTGCTGCTCTTCATTAGCTCTACTTCTGGGGACATGGGCATCTACACGGCGAACCTTCACAGGTAGTTTCTCTAACCGAGTAGCGATGTCTTTCCATTCTTCAGCAGCCCAAATTGGTTTTCCTCTACGCTGCCAGTTCGCCTCTTTCCATCTCTCCAGCCATCCCCACAAAGCATTGGCTACCATCCAGGAATCAGTGTACAGATAAAGCTTTGGCCACTTCTCTCTTTCTGCAATGTCTAGGGCAAACTGAATGGCTTTGAGTTCAGCAAATTGACTTGATCCACCCTCTCCTTCACTGGCCTCTGCGACCCGTCGTGTGGGGCTCCATACAGCTGCTTTCCACCTCCGATTCATCCCTACGATGCGACAGGAACCGTCGGTGAATAAAGCGTAACGGGTTTCCTCTGCTGGCAGTTGGTTGTATGGCAGAGCTTCTTCAGCCCGTGTCACTGGTTCTTGTTCCTCATCTGTGACACCAAAACTTTCACCTTCGGGCCAATTTGTAATTACTTCCAAAATCCCAGGGCGATTCAGTTTTCCAATCCGGGCGTGCTGTGTGATGAGGGCAATCCACTTGCTCCATGTAGCACTGGTGGCATGGTGGGTGGAGGGAACCTTTCCTCCGAACATCCACCCCAGCACTGGTAGTCGGGGTGCCAGGAGGAGTTGTGTTTCTGTGCCGATCACCTCTGAGGCAGCTTGGACTCCTTCATAGGCGGCCAAGATTTCCTTCTCTGTTGGGGTGTAGTTACCTTCCGACCCCCGGTAGCTCCGACTCCAGAATCCCAGAGGTCGGCCTCGAGTCTCATCGGGCGCCTTCTGCCACAGGCTCCAGGACAAACCATGGCTCCCAGCTGCAGAGTAGAGCACATTCTTTACATCTGGTCCTGTCCTGACTGGGCCAAGGGCTACGGCATGAGCAATTTCTTGCTTTATCTGGGCAAAAGCTTGTTGCTGCTCAGGGCCCCAATGGAAATCATTCTTCTTGCGGGTAACCATGTAAAGAGGACGCACAATCTGACTGTACTCAGGAATGTACATCCTCCAAAAACCTATAGCACCTAAGAAAGCTTGTATCTCCTTCTTATTGGTTGGTGGGGACATAGCTGTGATTTTGTCGATGACATCAGTAGGAATCTGACGCCGCCCATCTTGCCACTTCACTCCCAGGAACTGGATCTCCCGAGCAGGTCCCTTAACTTTACTCTTCTTGATGGCAAAGCCGGTTTCCAGGAGGATTCGGATGATTTTCTCTCCTTTCTCAAACACTTCTGCTGCTGTGCTCCCCCACACAATGATGTCATCAATATATTGTAGATGTTCTGGAGCCTCACCCTTCTCTAGTGCAGCCTGGATCAGTCCATGACAGATGGTAGGACTGTGTTTCCACCCCTGGGGCAGTCGGTTCCAGGTGTACTGCACACCCCTCCATGTAAAGGCAAACTGAGGCCTGCATTCTGCTGCCAGGGGAATGGAGAAAAATGCATTGGCAATATCAATAGTGGCGTACCACTTTGCTGCCTTGGATTCCAACTCGTACTGCAGTTCCAGCATGTCCGGCACAGCAGCACTAAGTGGTGGAGTCACTTCATTCAACGCTCGATAATCTACTGTTAATCTCCATTCCCCTTCAGATTTACGCACAGGCCAGATGGGGCTATTGAAGGGTGAGTGGGTTTTGCTGACCACCCCTTGGCTCTCCAGCTCTCGGATCATCTTATGGATGGGAACTACAGCATCTCGAGTTGTTCTATATTGTCGGCGATGCACTGTGGAAGTGGCAATTGGTACCTTTTGCTCTTCTCCCTTCAGAAGTCCTACTGTAGTTGGGTTCTCAGACAGTCCAGGTAAGGTGTTCAATTGCTGGATGCCCTCTGTCATCACAGCCGCTATCCCAAATGCCCACTTGAATCCTTTTGGGTCTTTAAAATACCCCCTTTCGGAGGTAATCTATGCCTAAAATGCATGGGGCCTCTGGGCCAGTCACAATGGGGTGTTTTTTCCATTCCTTTCCAGTCAGACTCACTTCAGCTTCCACCAAAGTAAAGTCCTGGGATCCACCTCTCACGCCAGCAATAGAGACGGATTCTGCCCCCACATATCTTGATGGGACTAATGTGCATTGTGCACCAGTATCAACTAAAGTTTTATACCTTTGTGGTTCCGATGTGCCAGGCCAACGGATCCACACAGTCCAGAAAACACGATTTTCCCTCACCTCACCCTGGCTAGAGGCAGGGCCCCTCTAAGCCTGTTTATCCTTCTTTCCTTGGGCACATGTTTTGGAGGTTCCTTCAAGGGGATCGGACATGTCATCATCATCATCATACTTGGCAATTCGGCTACGGGCAACTGGAGCTGCTCTCCTTTTGGTGGAATTTCCTCTTTGAGTCTTGCCTTCCTTCAATTCATGCACTCGTTGTGCCAGAGCAGCAGTAGGTTTTCCATCCCATCTCCTCATGTTTTCTCCACAATCACACAGGAAGAACCACAGCTCAGCTCGTGGGGTGTACCTTCTCTCCCCATCGGGGGAATGTCTGCGTTGGATACCAGGGCCTCTAATTGGTGCAGCCGAGATTTGGAGAAGGTCCTCCTTAATCTCCTCCCTGAGTCTCTTATGATTCTCCTCTATCTTGTCTTCTAATTTCTGCAGACGTGTTTCCACAGCTGCGATTCTGGCATGTGTTGGACCATGTACAGCATCTGCATATGCTCGGAGCTTCTTTGCCATATCGAGCACGGTCTCATCCCTCTCATCCCTCTTCATTATTGCCAAAGTAGAAGCGTATTCATGTGGCCCAAGTCGCACAAGTTTTCGCCACATCACAGATGTACATGGTACCAAGTCTGGATTCCTAGTTGTTATGTCATCTGAGAAGATAATCTCTGCCACTACCATTTCTCTCAGGCATTGGATCCCTTGTTCTATAGTCTTCCACTGCGTCTGCTGCATATAGAGATCGTCTGCACACAGGTATCTTTGTGCTACACTGTTCAGGACCCGTGACCAGAGGCTGTGAGGGTTAGTCCCGCTCATCATTCCTTGGTCAATGACAGGATCATGTGACAGGGATCCCAAATGCCTCGCTTCAGTGCCATCCAGAATTGTAGCCTCGCCTGCAGCATCCCAAAGACGGACCAACCGACTAATTATAGACTCATCAGGTCGTCGAGTGTAATCCTTTCTTAGACCACGGAGGTCCTTTAGGGAAAAGGACTCAATATTGGCCTCTGATCTTGTACCAGTTGCTTTGACTCCTGGTTTTATGTCAGGGGGCGCTGAGGGTCCTTCTCCTGCATCATCATCATCATCATCATCATCATCATCCTCATCATCATTATCATCCACTGGTCGATTGGTCTTGTCTGTGGATTTCCCACTTCTCGTGCTAGTAGCAACAGCCATTGGTTGAGGCTTACTGTCTGGTTTAGCTGCTGGCCTTGTGCCTGGGATGTTGGCTGCAGCCTGAGTGACTGGGATAGTGGCTGATTTATCTCCCTGTCCCCTTTCCTCTGTCTGCTGCCCTACAGTATCTAGCAGGGTGCGATAAGCATATGCCAGGGACCAGCTCACTGCAATGATCTTTTCCTCCTTGGAGTTATCATGGCATTTCTCTTTAAGGTATTTTGCCACCTCATCTGGGTTCTGAATTTGTTCAGGGGGAAAGTCCCAGACTAAAGGATCTGAAAATTCCTTCAAGATTTGGCCTATATGTTCCCATTTCCCACACCACTCAGGATTCCTCACACTTTGCTCTAATCCTAAATCAGGAGTCCCATCAGCCCCTCTAGAAATCTCAGCTCTTATCCTATAGAAGCTGCATACTGTATAAAGCAAGGTTACTACATTAAACAGCAGAAAGATGGTCTTTTTAGCAGTCAAGGGAAACTGAACATACTCTAATAGGAATGTAAAAAATTCAGGGGAGACGAAGGAAAACAAAGGCTGAAAAGCCTCATCCCCTGCTTCTCCTCTAACAAACTGGGCACATAACCATAACCATGAACCATACATTCCTGGAACAGACTCCAGCATCTTTATAAACCTCCTACAAGCCATTACAACTAAGCCCAGCCCAATGGATATTCTGGTCATTGCCCCCCTGCTGCAGAAACTGCATACTAGGGAAAACACCGGAGCTATTTCTGGGTGAGAAAATAAACCCAAGGACCATAGAGGTATTAAGACCTCAAAAAACCCTAAAGAGCAAAAATACATGCAAGCCTCCACCCCCAGAGACATTATAAATTCAAACAACATTATTAGAACGAAGTTTTTTCCACTTTCTCTTGCCCCACGTTGGGCGCCAAAAATTTGTCCTAGTTTAGGGCAAATTTAAAAAAAAAAAACAAACAAACCAACCCCCCAAGACTCCTCCCCCACCACTGGGTTTGGGAAAGAACTTCCTCAGAGGAATAAAAGTGGAAAAAAACCTGTTTATTAATCAAACAAAACACTCCCAACACGAGAGAGGTAAATTAACAACCCCTGATGACAAACAAAAACTTTTTCACCGGTGTAGGAGGGTGACAAGCTCAGGAAAGTCTCTCCTGTAGGTAGCGTTAGTTTCCGGGCAGGATGACTGCTGCAGGTCTCAGCTTTGCAGGGTTCCCGGTGTCCCTCGGTGATCCAAGTCCAGTCCAAACAGGTTTAAAGAGTATACAGAAAAGAAAAAGGGAAAAGAACAAAGAACAGTCCACAGAAAGAGATTGGACTGCCTAACTAATAAGCAAAAACAAACTAAAGCTAGCAGAAGCAAGCGGCATGCGGCGGCAGCAAAGCAGCAAAGCAGCAAAGCAACAAGCAGCAAAGCCGAGCCAGCAGAGCTAGCCTCCCAAGCACAGACATGGGGGAGGGGAGCCAACTGATAAGTAGACTAAACAAACCTTTGCTTAAACAGGACACACGATTGGGGATACAGGCCACCATAACGTCACCCCAGGACACCACATTTCCCCCCTCTCCATGAACAGTCAAGCCTTCATGGTTGTGTTAAACTTTGTTAGTAGTAACTTGCGGAACGTGTTAGTAATACTGCACAGAACATCTTAAACGTTAGAACACGGCTACAACTTGGTTATATAACTCATCAAGTTAACAGGTTAAACAAACGGCTGAAATGTTTTAAGTTAGCTGTCTTTGCTCTAAAATCATAACATCAATTTTATTCAAACGGGATTTAACGAACTGGGCTAGTTTGTTTAGGAGACAGGGACCGAACACGAACACAAGTATAACTATAACTGGTCCCATTAGGGTGGATATGAGGGTGGAAATCCAGGGGTGCTTGTTAAAAAGGGAATCGAACCAGTTTTGTTGCAGAAGTTCTTGGCTGCGCCGCCGGAGTCTATCTTTAAGTTCTGCCACGGATTTCCTGATCACTCCTGAATGATTTACGTAAGTGCAGCATTCTTCTTTCAGAACAACACATAGGCCTCCTTGCTGCATCAGTAAAAGGTCTAGGCCTCGCCTGTTCTGTATTACCATTTCTGATAAGGAAAATAGGGATTCTTCGAGCCTTTGGATGTACTCGGTAATTCTGAGTAGATCTTCGTCCACAGCTCTTTGCAACTGCATTAAGCTTTGTCTTTGCGACACCAGCGCCGACACACCTGTCGCTGTTCCTGTAGCTCCTAAGCCTAGGAGTACTGCAAGGCTAATGGAGGTTAGTACTTCCCGCTTTTGCCTGTAAGATTTTTCTTTGTAGCTGAGGAGCACTTCGTCATCGGAATGGTATAGAATCCTGGGAACAATAACAACTTGAACACAAAAGTCGTTAGTTGTGTCAAAATGCCTGATGGAGACACACGGAGTGATGCCCATGGTGTGACATGCCCATATACCTGGGACAGCTGGAACAGCCCATAAGTATTGTTTGTTAATGGTGACTGTGGTGTTGCAGAGATGTCTGTCCTGGCCTATCAAATGAGGGTTACCTATGCAAGTCCCTTGACCGGACACCATTTCTAAAGTGACTCCTTTACGACGTGTGTCCCATTTACATTGTTTGGGACTGCTTTCTTTGGAGTAGGTGAATTGGGTGGTGAGACCGACACCTTCGTAAAAGGGCGACTTGGCGTCATAGCAGAGCCAACAGGACGTGGTAAGGTTTGGGCATGTGGTGTTTAAGGATACGAATGCGGCCTGTAGTATTTGGGCAAATAGATCATGCGAAGGTGCTTCTGGTGTCATGTCAGCTGGTGGTAGATTATTTTTAGGCATGGGAGTGGTGGCTATGGGGCTGGGTGTTACTGGAGCAGCTGCTGCTTTTGTTTTTAGAGCTGAGGCTTTGTTGGGCCCTATGATCGTGTGCTTTGCCGGCAGAGGAGCTCTGATGATTTGTATGACTGTGGCCGGGTCAGGATAGGATGAGCCTAGATATTCAAACACTGACCATGTCCTACCTAGGGTCCAGCTCAGGTGTTGGGGCTGTAAAACAGTGACCGTGAGGCGAGTGCAGTTTCCGCGATCGAGGCCGTAATCGAATTTGGTCGGCACACAGCCAGTTGGCCAATGGGTGACTTGTAGGAAGTCATCTTTTCTGGGTGGTTTCCATCGGTTGCCAGTCACGATGGTTTCGCAGCCCCAATGCCCGCAGAACCAGTAGCCTGGGTAGGTACAAATGACTCTTTCCTGGGTTAACGCTAGGGCACCAATATGTTCCTTGCCCAATCGGGTACAAACTTTTAACGGTGTAACTTCGGTCATCGGAAAAGAGGTCACGTACGCGTATTGTCCAACTGGGGGCATTGGTCTCGGAGCGCCCTATGATTCCGCCCGTGAGGAAATTGCGGAATGTCCAGATGTGAGGCTGGTAGGGATGGGTACCCACCTTTGCTTGGCTGGCAGAAAGCAGGCTTAATAGCAGTAAGACACTGAGGCACGGAGATGGATCACAGCGGCAAACCTGTTAAAAGAAACTCAGAGGTTTCATTAGTTTTATTGGGCAGCGTGGGTTTTAGGGATTTCAAAGGACACCACTTAATGATATCATCTTTTTTGACTGCCGCATACCCCCTACCCATTAAGACCAGCTTCCAGCCTGTTTCCCACTCGCCTAGCTCGTTTTTGATGGTTACTGGTGGACCCTCTTCGGTGGCTTCTACAGCCCAGTGTTTTTGGGAAGGGGCTCGGTTTTGATCTCTGGGAAACTGGTTAAGTGCAAGCAGAGCAGTCGCCAATAGGCGTGGCTGTTCAGGTGGAGGAATAGCATTTGTAAACCCTTCTGCTCTGGCTAGGGTTTCTAATTTAGACTTTAGAGTTTGATTAGCCCTCTCTACTATAGCTTGCCCTGTACTGTTGTATGCAATGCCTTGTTTCAGAGTGGTGCCCCATTTGGTGGCGAATCCTTGGACCGATGTGGAAACGAAGTTAGTCCCATTGTCTGTTTTTATCTGTTTTGGGATCCCGAGCCAGGCCATAACGGTCAGCCAATGTTGGACGGTGGCCTTGGAGTTGGCTTTTGCATGTTGCATTGCGACAATCATGTTGCTATAAGTGTCGACTGTTACGGCAAGCCACGCTCTGGGTTTTAGCAGTTGGCATAAAGTAAAGTCTGTTTGCCAGATCTCTGAGGCCTTTAGGCCTCTGGGATTGACGCCGCTTGACCATAACGGTGACTTTTGGCAATGAGGACAGGTGGCTACTATGTGCTTGGCGTCCGACACAGGGATGTTGCAGTGTTTGGCGAGCGCCTTTGCCCCAACATGAAGTGATTCATGTAACTGACGTGCTTCTTGGAGAGTCCAAATTCCTTTCGCTGCTGCATCAGCCTTGTCATTGCCTGTCTGATAGAACCCTTTGACTGGATCGTGGCTATTGACATGCATCACTGACACGGTGCCCTGACGGGAATAGAGTGCTTCTTCAATCATTATGGCAGCTGGTGAGGTGGAGACGCCTGGGTTGGACATCACTTGGCAGAGTTTTGCGACGAACATGGAATCCGTGACAATGTTAAGATGCTTGGTTGGAAACAGGTCGCAAGTCAGCACCACTGCTGAGGCTTCTAGCAGTTGGACGAATAAGGATTCGTCTCTCTTTGTGACGCACCGCCATTGGTCTTGCTCTTGCCACACGACGGCTGCAGTGGAAGTTGTCAAGGACACATCGGTGAATGCAGTTGGGCCTGGTAAGGGTCGATTCCTGACTTTTGGTGGGAGATCGATGTCCACTGTGGTTAGTAATTGAGTCCATGGGGGCTTCGCAGCGTGACAAAGTTCTCCCGCGAAACCGAACAAAGCCAGGGCAAGGCACTCGGAGACTGCCACAGACGATGACAAAAACTGCTTCCGAAAAGGTAAATATATTTTTGCAGGTTCGAAACCTGTGTGGCTCAGGGCAAGTTTCCTGCCCTTCATAATCAGGTTTCCAAGGCATTCCACCCCCGGGGTAAAGGCTTGTGATAGTCTTCCAAGAACTACCCATTGTACTGGTTTGGCTGACTCAGGGGATCCTTGTGCTAGTACCCCGACTCCCCCTTCTTTGGTGAAATGTACGTATAGATCCAGTGGCAGGCGTGGGTTCCACCTAGAGAGAACTGCAGTGGACAACTGCTCTTCGATGTAGTCGAGCGAGCGAGTGGCTTCTTTTGAAATGGTTTTCTGTTCCCATGGGTGTTTGCCTTTAAGGAGATCATACAATGGGGACATAATTTCGGGTGGAATAAGGACAATGTTATGCAGCCACTGTAGCGATCCTACCAGTTGCTGTGCATCATGCAGTGTTTTGATGTTACGGTGAATTTTGATAGCTGGAGGTGATACGTAAGAGCCGTTGATCTTCACACCCAAAAACGTGACTGAAGGGCCTCTTTTTACTTTTGCTTCTGCTACTTCGAAGCCGTTGGCTTCCAGAACTTCAGAGACCGCTATCACAAGGCTGTCCACTTGGCTGGGTAGAGGAGCCGCTACCAAGATGTCGTCCATGTATTGGATGATGGTAGCTTGGGGGTTCGCTGACCGAACGGGTGCTAGGGCTCGACTCACCACAACTTGGCAAATGGTGGGAGAGTTTACCATTCCTTGGGGAAGCACTTTCCACTGAAACCGGAGGTTGGGTTGTTGTCCATTGGGGAATACGATGGAGAAAGCGAACCTCTCTTTGTCTTGTTTGTGCAAGGGTATTGAAAAGAAGCAGTCTTTGATATCAATTACCGCACAAGGCTGATCTGCTGGGATGAAAGAATTACTGGGTAGTCTTGTCTGTACGGGACCCATTGGTTGGATTTTCTTATTAACTGCTCGCAGGTCGTGAAGCAAGCGAAATCCTTCACCGTTGCGCTTGGGTATGACGAACACAGGAGTGTTCCACGGGGAGACGGAAGGTTCAATGTGTCCTTTTTCTAACTCTCTTTGAATCAGTTGGAGGAGGATGGACATTCGAGGCTCGGGTATGGGCCACTGCTCAACGTATATGGGGTCTGATGACTTCCAAGTTAGTTGGATTGGGATTGGTGGGTATGCAGCAGTGGCCCTCAGGGTAAATTTGTCACCCTGACATTCAGTTGAGCTAGGGCGTCTCGCCCAAGCAGGGGTCGAACAGGTGGGTCATCGGGAAGGACATACGCATAAACTCGGACTTCTGTATCTGTTCCGTCGTGTACGATGATTGATATCAACTCTGCACTCTTTCTTGCAGCGGAGGCTCCTCCCACTCCACTCACTGCGGAGGCATCTTTCAACCTCCAACACGGGGGCCAAAGTGACTGCGGGATGGCTGTAACGTCCGAGCCGGTATCAGTTAGAAAAAGTACTTTGATGGCTGTGGTACTGTGTCGAGGGTGGTCTGTAGGGCTTCTCCAGGTTAATCTGTTAGAGCTGTATTTGTATTCTCGGCAGGTTCCCCAGACTATTGGTGGTTTGTCGCATTGGACTGCCAGGGGCACCCAGGGGTTCTGTTCTCCAGGCTGTCTGTCTGGGGGATGAGTGTGGTGGGCTGTGATTGGACCGTTGACTGGGAGAGTGCTTGCTGTGGGGGCAGATATTGAGCCATAATGTTGGTGGCTTCTTGGGGGGGCAACTGGTTTGGGAGTTGTCCACTCCATGCAGGGTTGACATAGCTGGGCCGCTGGGTGTTCCAATCGGGAGGAGGCTGCTTGTGGCCCGCCCGCCCCCTCCCCCGCCCGTTTCCCTGTCTCTGGTTTCGGCAGTCCCGGGCAAAGTGGCCTTTTCTGCCGCAGGTCCAACAGGGTCCTTTCGGTAAACGTGAGGGACCCATAGGCGGTGGTTGGTTTTGGCTGGGATAACTTCGAACAACCATGACCTCGGCTACGGCGGCGCTGACTGCGGCTGGAAGTGGAGCCAGCGCGGCGCCGACAGCAGCTTGAACCGGGGTTAGGTTCTCCTCTCTCACGACGTGCTTGATCATTGCCGCTAGGCTGGCGCCGGGTGGTATCGAACGCAAAAGCTCTTTAGTAGACTGGTTACATTGTTGCCGGAGGCATCCCTCTAGAACTGGTCCCTTCGCTTCCGGTGGTAAATCGGAGGCGTCCACAGCCGTCTGAAGACGATCTACGAACTCGGTGAAGCGTTCGCTCTCACTTTGTCTGATTGTAGTCCACGGAGCCGGTTTGGCTACGATCCTGCAGGCAGTGCGAATGGCTTCCCTAGCCGCGCGGGTGGTGGCGGCGATTTCAGAAGCTCGCAGTCCTTGGGCTTGTGCCTGGGGCCTAATCATCTGTGGATCGCGGCCCATCAGCTGCAGTAGGCTGGAATGACGCAGCGGGTGTTGGTCTCCGCTAACCCAGGCAAGCACTTTTTCCAGGTTGTCCTCCCACTCTTGCTTGAATACAATCATTCCTGCCCCGTCAAAAATCATGCGGCATGTCTGCTTAATGTCGAAAGGGAGCATGTCATCATTGCCGAAAAGGCCGTCAATTAGAGTGGAGACCATGGTAGAATTGATGCCTTTCTCGGCAATGGCTTTCACAACAGCTTGTACGTCTTTTGGGTTCACTGGGGAATATGCTGGCAAGTTATTGTCCACTCTCCTAAGTGGGAAAATTCGCACCGCTGTTTCGGGCAAATTGGCAAGTGCCGCCTGGACCTTTTCCCAGTTTGTCAAAGGCATAGGTTCCGGCGGGTCCCTTTTGTTCGCGCGCGGTGTAAACGAACTGGTAAGTTTAATACGAGTGGCTGGCGCATAGTTCTCATCCGAATCGGAGTCGGACTCTATATAGGGTGAGTATCGTTCCCTGTCTCTCAGTTTTTCCCACCGCTGACTCCGCGGCAATCGCCCAGCCCACCCGAACTCGCTGTCCGAGTCGGAGGAAGTGGAATGGCAAGGCGTTTCCGGCCAGCGGCGGCTTTTGTCCGAACTCTGCCCTGTCTCTCCCCCTCCCCTTCTCCACCCCTCTTTGGGGGAATTCTCCTCCTTCAAGGGGAGTGTTTTGGGGTGAGCTACCCGGTTGGATCTTGGGGTCTCCTCCCTCTTGCCGGCCGCGCCCTCCCCCTGGTGTTCGCAGTTGCGCATGCCTGTGGCGGGAACGGACCTCTCGCCCCGCCCCTCTCCCTCTTCCCCAGCGCCATCTTGTGACGCATAAGGCGGTGGGTTCTGAAAAATTTCTTCAGGGCTCAGCTCTTTAAAAATACCCTGAGGCTCACAAACTTTCCCACTGTCTGGCGACCGATTATCTGCTAGATTAGGAAATGAGATGGGGGACTGGGGTCGTGAGCAGTTGTTAGTTTTCGACCCTGCGCGATCGCCAGACGCGGTCTGGGTGGCGGCGGCCACCCCCACTTTAGGTGTTATCTTTAAACAGCTGCGAGCTGCTTTCCAAATTTCTTGCTCTGATAGAGCCTTTTCCAGAGCTCGCATGGCCTTCCCCCAACTCTTTAAACATTTACTCGATCCCGTGATTATTACATCTTTAGCGAGTGCTTTGAGGCATTTTTCCCAACATTCCGAATGCAACACGTCCACAGGACGGTCTATCGCACCCACATCTACCAGTCTTATGACTGTGCACTCCAAATCTTTTCTTTTAACATTTATCCCCCACTGATTATACAATTCCCCGATTACCTTGCCGAGCGCCTCCATCTCGACGGCTCTGGGAGCGTCCTCCCCGTCGAAGTCGGTCCAGCCGCTCCGACCGTCCCTCCTGAACCGGCGTGAATCCCGTCACCCGACCGCCCGCGCCCATGTAACAGGGGGCTATCTGCCCAGGCTCGCACGTCAGGGGGCTATCCGCCTACGCCCGTGGGGCAGTAGACGACGTTCCCTCACCCGAACGTCGAGAGGCGACCTTCCCTCACCTGTACACCGGGGGGCGATCCCTGGTTTCGGCATCACTATGTTGCCTCGCAGGTGGAGGCGTAGCGACCCAGTTCTTAGGACGGGACACGTTGGCAACACCTTACATGCCTGACGGGCCAAATCACACACAGACACCCATAGGGTGGATGGTGAAGTGCGTTTATTAGCCAGTGAGCACCGGCTTAAATAACTGAGGATTACATACGTAACTTCCTTCACCCATATAATTGGCTGACGTTATGGAGAGGGTGGGCCCTAACTCCTCGTACATCGCGATGTCTTCCGAACGATCTTTCTAGCTAACCACAGGTGGGCGGTCGAGGCAGCTGGATCTGACCCCGACGGTGAGGACGCTCACGTACCGCCAAGAAATGGATGCACTTGGCAAGGTAGTTTCCGAATTGCATAGGCAATGTGGCATCCAATGCAAATTAAGGGATTTTGATTGTGCAATCACGCGGTTGTTAAAATTGAGGGCGATAGATCATCCTGCAGACACCCTGCATTCAGGGTGCTGGAGGGAGTGTACTACCGCCCTCGCTAACGACGCAATTGCCTCCGGCTCTAGCAAATGTTTAAAGAGTTGGGGAAAAGTAATGAAGGTTCTGGAGAGAGCGCTAACAGAGCAAGAAACTTGGCGGGCAGCCCGAGCCTGTTTAAAATTCACACCTAAAGTAGGAGTGGCTGCTGCGACTCAAACTGTGATCGGTGATAGCACGCCGCTTGAAACTGACAACTACTCACGGCCCCAGTCCGCTAATTCGACCTCTAAAGTAACCACTAAGCTATCGCCAGATAATGAAAGTGTTTCCAAGTTTCGAAACAATTCTAACAAAGCGGACTCTGACGAAATTTTAAAAAGATCACCCCCTTATGCGCCCCAAGATGGCGCTGAGCCTGAGGATGAGGGGCGGGGCCAAGAGCTTCCTCCCGCCTCACGCACGCGCAGTAACGAACATGGGGGGAGGGGCGCGGACAATGAAAGGGAGGAAAGCCCGAGAACCAGCCAGGGAGCTCACCCCAAGATACTCCCCTTGGAGGAGGAGAAACCCCCCAAAAAAGGACAGAGAAGGGGAGGGGGGAAAGAAAGGCAGAGCTCGGACAAAAGTCACCGGTGGTCGGAAGCTCCCTATCACTCTACTTTCTCCGACTCGGATAGCGAGTCCGGGTGGGCCGAGCAAACATCACGGCATGAGAGGTGGGGAAAGCAAAGACACACAAAACAATACATATCCAGTACAGAATCGGAATCCGATTGTGATAGAAGCTATGCACCGGCTGTTCCCATCAAAAATACCGGCTTACTCACACCACACGCAGACAAAAAGAGGCCCACCGGAACCAGGAAGTCAAAGTCCCAGAGCTCCGAAATTCGCCTTGGTAACTCGTTCTCCTGCAGTTGCTATAAATGTGCCTTACCAAGACAGCAGGCACATGTTAATATTTTTAAGCGTGTGAGGAAGTTTACACCACAACGTTTGCTAATGTTGTTTGTATACATTGCACTGGCATCATATATTGTTAGCCATTCAAAGAACTTAAGGATGTTGCTTCCTTTAACATTATAGGTTTGAGGAACCAAATTGAGTGAATTAGTTTGGTGAAAAGCATTCCATTGTTGAATTAAAATTGTGTGGTTTTCTAAAATACTTATCCCTTACCACTTTTCAAAATTTAGTAAAGGTTGGATTTTAAAATACAATAGGAAAAAACATTTTGCCTAGTCTAATATCTCAGCCCTGGCCAGGTGGGAATATTAGCTAAGCAAAGAACGTTTGCCATCGAAACCTCCTCAGTCTCTTTCAATTGTGGCCAGATTGGAATTGACTGACAAGGGGAGAAAATTATAAAGATGGGATTGTAAAATATCAGGAATAGTGGTTTTCACCAAACTAAGGGAATTCAAATGCATGTTTTCCTCTGTTGTGGTTTTAAAAAAAAAAAAAAAAAAACCAAAAAAAAACACAGGGAAAAGAAGGGGGGAGAAAGACAGGAGATTTGCTCCAAGGCATCTGGGCATTGAACCAGCCAGTCACAGAAGAAGAACATCTAGCTCCCATCCACGCAGCAGTCCCTCCATCAGCTTCTTCTTGCGCCAGGACTGTGGGTGCTCCTCCTGGAGGGGCACCGGGTCCCCATCCAGCAGTCCAGGCAGGAGCGTGCCCACACATCCGAGAATTCCTCTGCCAGTGCCCTGGTGCGCGGGCTCAGCTGCAGGTAACAAGCAAGAGAAGACATGGCAGAAACAGCTGAAGAACATTCTGATATTCCAGCTGCTGTTCCTTTATCGGAGCATGAAGCAGCAGAACAGGAAAAAATGGAAGCCCAACGAGTGAAAGATGCTGAAGCAATGAGAGAACAAACCTCAGAGGAAGAGAGAGCAGAAAAGTTAGAGGAGACCCTGAGGATGGAGTAAGGATCTGAAGGGCTGGTACATGCAGTTGCTGTTACCGTTGTGGAAGAAGAAAGGGTGGTGAGCGGCATTGAGGAGAGATCACCATCATGCATGTCTGCTGCTCTGACAGAGTGCATTGAGCAGGCAAGAGAAGAGGAAGAGAAAGAAATTCAGAAAGCAGCTGAACTGGGTGTTACTGTGGAGGATGCACTGCTAAGACAGTGCCAGAGACTAGAAAGAATGTAAGTGATGACACCACAGCAAGTGAACTGGAGCTAACCTCTGAAGCAGTGACTGCTCTGGAGACAGCAGAAGCTTCCAGCGCTGAAGAAACAATGGAAGCTAGTTGTAACGGGCAGAGAGTACACAGCAGTAAGAAAAGGATGATGTCATCAAGTGGTGCCCTTTAAAATCCATGCTGTGTAATAAAAAGCCCCTGCTGTGTAATAAAACTGATGAAACTAACGAGATCTCTGAGTTTCTTTTGACAGGTTCACTGCCGTGATCCATCTCATCAGCCTCGTGTTCCATCTCTGTGCTTCGGTGTTCTGTTGTTGCCAAACCCGCTTCATCGGCGAAGCAAAGAACTCGAATACAAGTTCCAACGTCATGGCCAAAGGCTCCGGCAATGAAATCAGTTCAATTTCCCTGTTTACCCAACAGCCCTAGTTTACCAGCCATGTGTTCACCCTAGTGGGACCAGTTGCAGTTGTTGTACCCGTGTTAATGTTCGGTCCCCGTTTCATTGTTGGACTGGATAAGTTATAACCAAGTTACGATTGCATTTAGATGCTTAAAATAGTTCACGTGTTGTTGCTAATATGTTTCACAAGTTGTTACTAACATCAGTTTAGCACAGCTGTGAAGGCTTAATCGGTCATGGAGAGGGGGGAAATGTGGTGAGCTAGAAAGTTCGTTCGGAAGACATTGTGATGTACGAGGAATTAGGCCCCGCCCTCTCCGTGACATTAGCCAATCACAGCTGTACCGAAGTTACTTAAGCCGGCGTTTGCCGAGAAATAAATGCATTTCACCATCGACTGTATCAGTGTAGCGAGTGATTTGTCCGGTGACTGGGATTGTAAGTGTGTGTGTGTGTTCGCCATGGCCCACTCTAACCAGGTCGCCACTTGCCTTCGTTTCTCCCCCAACGAAGGCAACAGGGAAGTGTTCCTCAGGTGCAAGATGTTATCACTTCCTAGCCCAAACGAGCTGCCGGGCTGAGACAGCAGAGACTGTCGGTTGCACTCAGAGGCAGTGCAACTCTGATGACCAGAACTCTTTTGGATTAAAATCCCCAGTTCATCCATGGGGCCGGCTCACTGAGCCCCCAGTTGAAATAAATGGGCCAGGAGAGTTGCTCCTTTGTAAGGTCTTTATTGAAAAATCATCATGGGTGAGGAGGTCAAGGGACCCCGCGTGCCACCACTGCTCCCAATGGATGAGCCAGAGAACAAGAATGAGCACAGCTTTGTCTGCTTAGGCAAAGCTGGGACTTCCAGCCTTGTGAGAATCCCAAGAAGACAATTTTGGCTCATAGTCCAAAGGTGTCATATTGGTAGGGTGCTGTCAGGTCATGGCGATGAAATCAGACCAGCTCAGAGTGATAAATTCAAGTTTTGCACTATTTTCCCTACCTGGGGACACTATTCTCAGTTCCAGATGTCATTTGGGCTCATTGTTTCAAGGAGTTTTTAACTCCAAATAGTGTCCCAGTGTCCTTTGCACCCCTTTCATTTGCATACGGATCCATGATGTCGCCCTCCTCACAGGCGCCATTTCAGGGGAGCAGCAGAGGCATTACCCGACGGAAGGGAAAGGGCACACAGGTGAGACAACTGGGGAATGAAACAGAACGAGGCCAATAATTTAACATTAACAATTAACATTAATTAGGAATCAGAACAGGATAAGGCTTGGAATTTAACATTAATAATTAACATGAAAACTGAACAATCTTAGGAACTGTTATTAACAAAACAGTGAGTGCCAGCTGACACAAGGGCCAGAGCTGAACTCACTTTGGCGCTATGGCCCCGTGCCCAGAGTGGGTCACACTCCAGGAACAGAAGGTCTTAGATGTGGCTCGAGCTATGGTTCCATGGCCTTTGGCTGTCAGATTGGGTTTGAAGGAGGCAAGGAGGAGGGCAGGTCTTTTGCATAGGATAAAAAGGATTTATTGCTTTGGAGAATCCACGGGGCAAAAGACAAAGATGGCAAAGGTTCAACAATTTAATTATGGAGGAGATTGAAGGGGAAGATACAAATTATTAATAAAATGGAGAAATTGTGAGGAGGAGTAAAGGGTAGGGTTCCCAAAGGCATTGTCCAATGAGAGAGGTAGAGGGGAAAACTGGATCACATGCACTAATGAGACCTCGAGTTTTAGGGGACTGCCAAAGGGGAATTCTAAGCATGGGGCTGGCACAAAGCAGGATTGACAGGGAAATCAGGATAGATTGACAAGGTGGGTGGGAGGGTATGATTGTAGACTAAATTATTAGCGTGGGCGATACCAGGAAATACCATTGACAAGAAACACACTGCAACAAATGCCTACTTAACATTTATTAATCTACTATAATACAAAAATTGCTTCAATATAGGTTCAAACTACTGAGGTACATTAGGAAAAAATGAACTATCTACACTCTGGAATAAAGACTGCTAATTAAAGCCTATTCATCTAGTCACTAGCATCCCTATGCATATAAATGAACTGTTCCTTCATCTTTGAGGAGCCGTGGAGAAAAAAATAACATGTATGGTAAAAAAGCAGTGCTACTCTTCCATGCTGCTTTAGCCAGGGCCAGAATCTGACTGCAGCACTCCCAGAGTGCCCCCAGTGCTCGCCAGACCTGCATCTCTGGGCCATGGGAACCCTCCTCTTCCTCGCTGAAGGGCGCTGGGCTGTGTGCTGCACAGAGCGGCTGCGGAGATCACAGCCCAGCTCTGGGCATCTCCTCTGCTCCCTCTGGATTACTCAGGATTGCTCCTGAGCAGCCCTGAGCACAGCAGCCTGATTGAAGCTGGTTTTGGAGGGCCCTGAAGCTGCATTAGGCCCTGGGGCTCTCTCACACCATGGAGAACTTGTTCTCCTCCTTTTCCTCTTCCTCAGACCTGGGTGCTGCTCTGTGCACTGCACAAACAGGCCCTGGAGGTCACAGCCCCGCTGTGGGGATCTCCTCTGCTCCCTGCACCTCGCTTGCCTTTGCCCCTGAGCAGCCCTGAGCATGGGAGCCTGCTTCAAGCAGGAGCTGGAGGGCCCTGGAACTGCCCTAGCCACAGGGGTTTGCTCACAAAATGGACAATTTCTTGTCAGCCACCTCCTCTTCCTGGCTGAGGGCTCGCAGTCCGTGTGCTGCACAGAGCGGCTGCAGAGCTCGGAGCCGCCCTGCCCGGATCTGCTCATCTCCCTGTGCCTCAGCAGGGTCTGCTCCTGAGCAGCCCCGGGGCCACGAGCACACTGCAAGCTCCTCTTGCCAGCTCCTGAAGCTGCTCCATCCCTGGCAGCGCGGCCACAGCTTGCAGGGCCCCTTCTCCTCCCTGCAGAGTGGTCACTGTCCCTGCTGTTCCCAAAGCAGCTGCGGCCATCCCTGCCCCGCAGCGGGGATCTGCTCCGCGCCTGCTCCCTGCCAGGGCCTGCCGTGCCCAGCGCCAGCTCCTGCAAAGAGAGCGATGCACAGTTCCTGCCCTTCTCTCCTGAAAGGGCCACAGGCAGTGGGGAGCCCCCAGGAGATCTGGCAGGGGACATTTCAGAGCCTCCCAAAGGCTCTTCTGGAGGGCTGCCAAGGCCAAAGGGCCAAAGGCGCACAAATGGGATGGACCCAGCTGGGATGCTTGCACAGGAAGCAGCACTGTGCCTGTGAACAGTGCTGCAGGGTGGCAGGGGCAAAAGGACAAATGCTCAGATGCTACAAAGGGATCCACTGCTCCTCTGGTGCCCTGACCCTCCTCCCCAGAGTTACCTTTGTGCTGCCAGGCAAACGCCGGCGGCCAACAGAAGCCACCTGCTTGCTGCTGGCTGCGCACTGGGGAAGGAAGGAAGGGCCACATGGTGGTGCCAGCGAGGAAGAAGCCTTTTCTCCAGTTTTCATATCAGAGCATCTGGAGAAAAAAAAAGAGTGATCTCAATTTAGGGTTGTTGTAGCAACCTCCTCCTGGGTTCAGTCTTTTTCTTGGAGAGGTTTCTATGACACAGAGAAGACAGAGAGGCCTCACTTGGAAATTTCAACTGGAGCCTTCTTGCCCAGCCTACTCCTGTCCCAGAAAAACCTCATCTTTACACCATGTACAGCCTCCATTTCATAAATCCACAGACTTGTTAGGAATGAATGGAATCTTAATGCCCATTTTGTCCCAACACCCATCATGGCAGGAATACCTTACAATGGACAGGCTTTCTCCAACGCCAGTCCAACATGGCCTTGAACACTTCCAGGGATGGGGCATCCACAGCTTCTTTGGGCAGAAAGATCCATTGTCTCCCCAGCCTTACACTGAAGCATTTCTTCCAAATATCTAATGTAAACTTGCCTTGGATCAGCTGGAAACTGATACCCTTCATCCTGTCCAACCGTCCCTGATAAAGTGTCCCTCCCCCCACAACTTTACCTTTAAGTTCTCCCATATCTCCTGGTCACATCTCAATGCTGGTTCTTACCTGGCATAAAACAGCAGGTAGGCTTGCTGCCTCAGAGCTGTGTCAAGGCAACGAAGCTGCACAGACGCATCATCCATGCGGTACCACAGCCCGTTGCTGGCCTGGCAAAAAATGACAAGCATCTCTGCATGGCTTCTCTCCAAAAACACAGGCACAAATCTCCCTAACAAAGAGTATGTCTAAAAGAAATCCAGCCAGCCCCTAAGGAGACCTTCTGCCCCAAAACCTTGGCTGTCACTAACACTGACAGGAAAAGTTTCTCCTCTCCACACACATTTTCCCCATTGGGAAGGAAGGAAGGAAGTTGCTGAGTACCTTTGTGTAGCAGAAATAGTGTCCTCCATGGCAGCTGGCCCCACTGTGCACCAGGACAGCATACAAGGAGTAATGCAGGGCTTCTCCCTCTGCCTGGGACATGTACGGGCCAAGGTCCAGGTACTCGGGGTACTCCACAACCTGCAGAGACACCAGCAGGGCTCACAAGTGACCCTGACCTGTGACACAGAGCAGCCTGCCACCTCCAGGGGCCAGAGCGGTGTAAATGCATCTTGGGGGATCATGAACAGCTGCTTTCCATAAAGCAACATGTAATGGTCTGGGTGGCAGGAAACTGTTGTTGGCCAAAGCAGCTCTGCTGGAGAAGAGCGCTTGCCTGTCTTCCCAAGGGAATTCTTCTCTCCCCAGAAGGGAACACCAAGAACCCAACACCAGTACCTTGTGACAAGCTGTAGGAAATCTGCTCCAGGAAGAGAAAGCTGCACAGCAGCTGGGTACAAACCTTTCTGATCTTCCCACCAGTGAAACAGTCAAACCTTTTCAGGCACACCGTGAGAACCCTGGGTGCACAATGGACTGTGAACCTCTTGGAGGCAGCAACATTCTTCTTACACCTGCAAACCAAGCACAGAACCCAGTGCTCAAATGCACCCACTCCTCCCCCAAGGTGGCCACGCAACCTCTCCTGTCTCACACAGCTTTTGCAATCCCAAGGCTATTCACTGCCATATTTTAAAAGAGCTGCATCTCATCTGTGTGCAGTAAAGCTCCAGGAGAAGATGACTTCTGCTCAATGACATGCAGCCCCCTCACACAGCATCTCCTGTTCATATGTTCTCAGGAATCCTCTTACGTGTCACATTTATAGCAGTTTTCACCATCCAGCTGCTCAGGTCTCACAAAGTCCTCCAGAGCTGCAGTGAGGGACGAGGCTGCCTGGAGGAGTGACAAATGAGCACACTGAGCTGCAGCAAATTCCAGTGCCACGGCCTCTGCAGGAGGACACCATCCATTCCCCTTCCCACCCACCACCAAGTTCTCCCGTGCTCTCAGTACATGTTTTTAAGACAAATGTGTTGGCTCTGGAAAGCTGCAGGGGCCTTGGCATGTCTTGAAGCACAACTGCAAAGCTCTTACTTTGATATCCACAGGGATATCCAGGAAGGCCTCGTACGAGTCAGAAACGCCTTTGCAGCTCAAGCAGGTGACTGCAAGCAAAAATCCAAACTCTCAGCAATGGCAAGCTGACTGACATTGCCCATTTACACATTGTACCTGTCCCACCAGTGCCAGGAACAACTGGCAGGCACAGGCACACAGAAGGGCACAGCCAATGTCAAAGAGAGTAACAGCTGTGGAAACGTACCTCTGGATCTCAGAGAGCCTCCAAATATTTGAGAGATGATGGTGGTGGACTCAGATGGGCGGTCCAAGCTGCAAACACGTGGTAAGACAGAGCATGATCTTTAAGTCTGGCTTGGTCTCAAAGCCCAGGGTTTTGGTTTCCCTTCAGGGGAGCACACCAAGCAGTCCAAAGGGCTCAGGACTTTGTCAGGGTCATTTGCTTGTGCTTACTCGCTGCTTGCACTCAGACAAGCTCTCTGCATGGCATTGACAGTGCACGACAAGAAGTCATGGGCATCTTCCTCCCTGCCAAGCTCAAAATGTTCTCCTATGCCTAAGAAAGAAGTTTGCAGTTCTCTCATACAGGAAGGGAAGAAAGAAAACCTGTCCAAGCACCTGGCATGACTTACATCTCAAAGCCTTGAGCACAGCCAAAGGCAGGATGGCACTGGCACGGGAATGCAGCACCTTGTTCACGTGTGCTTCCATGATGCACATCATGCAGAAACCCTGCTGCTGACCTGAGGAGGGACACAGGGAAGCTCCTTAGGTTAGCCAAACACCCACAGCACTGGGAAACTCCTCCTCTTCCAGTCTCGCACCAGGGCAATTCTCCACTCCTCCCAGTGTCCCAATGATTCCAGGGGATTTTAGTGTGCAGAAATTGTTCTTAGAGTGATGCCAAATCGACAGTTTTCTGTGCACTAAGCCATGAGTGTTTAATTTGGAATAAAGGAATAAAGGAATAAAGACTTGGAGCTAGAAAGATGTGTCTTCATGAAAGGTAAGACAATTGGATACGACAAGTGGCTTCTAGGCTTCACTGCTCAAAGAACATGAACTCATGGGGCAGACAAAGGGCTGCTGTTCTCCTAAATCAGATTTCAGGATCTGGGAATGTTTAGGACTTGCTGAAGAGCGTTTCAGGAGCTGTCCCTAAAAGCACTCACAGGCCTGGCTGTGCTCTCGGGACAGCAGGTAGTTGGCCAGTGGGGGGGTGTAGGTCAGGCACTGCAGCACAGCGTTCAGGAAGCACGTGTTGCCCGCATTGCAGAGCCCCGCTCCAGCACTCTGCCTCTGCTGCCACACCATGCAGATCTTCTCTGCTGGGAAGAGGATCCTTTGTGGAGGAGCCATTCCCTGGGCAATGACTGCAGAGAAATTCCATTTGGAAAGAGATCAGACAAGGAACCAAAGCATATTGAAACTCTGACTTTCCTACACAAGCACTCAGGAGAACCAGTTCAAACCTTTAATTCAGCATCAGGGCAAGCCTAGCACTGCCATTGAAATTTACTGCTGTGGAAAACTCTGTTCCCCTGCTCACTTTGCCCAGAGCCCATCAAAGCCCAGCTCTGATTTCTGGGCCTCAGGGTACCTTCCTTTCTCACCAGAGCTCTAGGCTGGATTATCAGGTCAAGCTTTCCCTGATTGTAACTCACTGTAACTTCTTGAAAATAAGCAAGTACTGAACACAAAAGGGAACTCAAGGATGTCACACCTCTCCAGCAGCAATGATGTTTCAAAGTCTTGTACACAGTGACAAAGGAGAGACAAAAGGTGTTTTCCTGGGACTAATCATAAACACCTGGGTCAGTCTGGCTGCTCTCAGGAAACATCCCAGAGTTCACTCTAGCTTGTGAGCACATCATTCTGGGATCTGACCACCAGTCATGTCACCTGTCTGTGGGGATTCACAAAGTCCAAAGCTGCCAGTGAAGCTGTTACTCACAGGAATCGTTCCCTGCTGTGGCCATTGCCTCTCTCAGGAACAGAGCACAAAGCTCTGGATGACCAAGGATATCAGGACACGCTCCAGAGAGAGATCAGTGTCGATATCCTCACCTGATGGCAAAGAAATTACTGTAGCTCACCAAAAGAATAAAAACTTCAAAGAAATACATTCTTGAGAAAGAATAGCATTTGCCATGAGGAGTTTCAGTGCTGCTTGGACCAGCTGCTGAACTGCAGGCTCACACCTTTGTGATCAGTGACAGAGCCCCAGGAGCTTCAAAGCTCCTTCTCAAGTGCTCCAGTGCACATCACCTTCTCTCAAGAGTCCCTGCTGCTGCTGCTGTCACAGCACCAACAGCAGAGCTCTCTGGCTTTCCCCTCCTCTGCAGGAGTGACCAGCTTTCAGCCACTAACTTAACTACTGCCTTGGCTGCTCTCCTTTTTCTGACTCATTCCCTCCTGCAGCAGCCAAGGTGGGCTTTTGGCCACTCTGGGCTGAGCCCCTCAGACTGCAGTCAGCCCTACTTACCTATCCTAGGCTATAGTAAAGAAGAGACAATCAGCAAATAACAACTCTAGACTAGCGTCTATTGGGGCAGCCTACAAAGGTTTAACAGCTCAGCCTTCAGCCTACACTTTTATCCCATATCTCCTTCCTCTATGCTCTAGCACAAGAGACAAATCATAATTACCTTTGAGAGGATGACAGTTGACGACAACAGTAAACAATAATTGCTCGAAAGAGAGACAATGAGAAAAGAGAAGTGCTTAGCAAAGAAATTTGCTGAGCTATCCTGAAGACCGGCTCTCTCCTTAGCCTGCTCTCAGGACACTGAGCACTGGCCAGCTGAGCTCACAGTCACTCCACTGGTGCCACATCACTGCCCCTCTGTGACATGGGGGCACACAGGGATGTGTCCCCTTGAGGTCACAGAACCACATGGCTCCTGGCCACAGGAACCCCCATGGCTCCTCTCCCAGCTGGCCCTCCCTGGGACTCCCCCTGGGCTCTGATCAAGAGGGGTTCACTGGCTGCCAGAGCCTCCCTTGAGGGAAGGATCCATGAGCTCCTTGCCCAAAGCACAGAGCCCAGTGAGCACAGGCCTGCCCAGAGCTGGCACAAGCCAGGGCACAGCTCTGCCTGGCACACAGGCTGCTGGGCATTTCTCTTCCACTCCTCCCAGGCACAGTCCTGTGCCTCTGACACTCATGTGGCAAAGCACCCCAGCTCTCACTGGCTCATTTCCACTGAATTTTATCTGTCCCCAAGGTACACCCACAGGCTGACCCTGCACTGGCACCACCAAAGGGACCCCCAGAGGCTGTGCTGGGTGAACCTTGGCTGCCAGGCCCCCACCCAGCTGCTGCCTCTCCTGGGCAGCTCTTCAGAGCTTCACATTCACTGCTTCCTCCAGGCTTGGTTAGGCTAGGTTGGATCAGACACAGCTTTAGCCAGATTCCCACTCAGGATGGCTGGAGGCACTTTTGTTCCTGCTCCACTTGACTCACATGATTCTAGGCTATGCTCTGGAAACCTGAAGTTCTGAACAGCGTCTGAGCAGCAGGCAGTTGGTGATCCTTGTACTCCAAAGAGGCAACTGGTTGCTCCTCACCCCTGATGACTTAGGATTTTGGCTTTTATATTTATCATAGATTTATAATCCTGCAAGTTATTAGTGTCTAACTCGACACTCTACATAGAGTGTCAGCTGCTGCTTTCCCATTCTGGTCAGATACAGTATCTCCTCCTGGAACGCTGTAGTCCATTTTTGGGTGTAGCTCCTGGGGGCTTCTTGAAATGCAGCTGAAGGCACTTCAGTAAACAGAATTTCTTTTTATTCCCTTCATTTTGTCTGGCCTCTTTTTTTAGGTAGTCCCAAAAGGCATCACCTCCACTTCCACTGGCCGCTTTGGACCCTGTCCAGCCTGGGACACCAAGATTCACCAAGTTCTGTCACAAGCAGTGACACACACCAACAGCAAGGATGGAATTTTGGAGATCAGGGCCCACCAAACACCCTCCTGCTGGGGAGAGTCTGAGGCACAGGAAGGAGGGGCCAGAACCACCACAGCCCTGGAGCCATTCACTTCATTTGCATTTTTGTTAATTTAGGAATTAGCTTTTCATTGTCACTTCCAGTTATTGCTCTTTTTCCCTGCAAACCCCACAGCAGCCTCAGGTCAGGACCCAAGGACCTGTGTGGGCAATGTCCCACTTGAGCTGTGACACAGCTGTGCCCCCGGCGCTGCAATGGGGGCTCCTGTGGGAACTGCTCCAGCTCCTGCACGGCCCCGAGCCCTCCTGCCTGCAGCACGGCTGCCTCTCAGCACAGGGAACAAGGCTGAGATTTACACAACTCTGCTCAAGAGCATTTCACAGCAGCCAGGACTCAGCTCTGTAAGCAGAGAGGGGCACTGAGGAAACCTGAGGGAGGCAATTAATGATGGCACTTGTGAGCACGGCCTGTGCCCTGCTCATAGGGGGGAAACTGCTCCTTGAGGGGAACCTGGGTGCCCTCTGCTCCCTCACAGGAACCTGGGTGCCCTCTGCTCCCTGAGGGGAACCTGGGTGCCCTCTGCTCCCTCACAGGAACCTGGGTGCCCTCTGCTCCCTCACAGGAACCTGGGTGCCCTCTGCTCCCTCAGGGAAGGTGCTCTGAGCCCCAAAGGCCGAGGGTCAGGCCTGAGGCCGGGCCAAGGCCGGTGTGTGCCCTCAGTCGGTGCAGACCCCGCTACGCCATGGCACTGTGAAAAACACTCTCTAGTACACAAAATTAAGTTCTAAGAGTAGGTAGGTATTTATTCAGCGCTGAGGTGCACGGAGGTCGCTCCTCAAAAAACAGTCTTTGTGACTGCCCATTATTCCATTTAGGTTGCTCGGCTGGTCTTCTTTGGGACTTTGGGATGAAAAAAATAGTACTCCTTTCAATTTGAAATTATCACCTTGTCCCTCTGTGCATGCTCTCTCTTTACTGCTTTGGTCACTTTCCACACTTTGATATCAATTCTCCCGGTCCCAGGGATCTGAGGATCCGATTATCCTGTGCTTTGTCCTTGCACTCTGTTTGCACACTCCAGCCCTTGACCCCCACCTTGTAGCCACGCTCTCCTGTTCTTGTAAGCACTGTAATCTCTAGCAAACAATACAGTGCTGTCAGTCCCTCTTTTACTCAAAGCATTTCGCAATGCTTGATTCATAATTCTCCATGTCTCCATTTCAGCTGTGCCGGCCCCGCTCCGCCATGTCGCTGTGCTGAGGGCGGCGCGCACGATGGCGGCTCCCGGCCGGGGAGCGCGGAGCTGTTTTGGGGCGGCTTTGGCCCATTGGGGTCACTTGGGCCCAGGCTGGCAGAGCTCTCGGCCCCGGCGCTCCAAGCGTGTCCCGCAGGGCGGCTCGGGCCGCTGCAGCTGCCCCGGCTGCTGCAGGCGCAAAGCGCTGCAAGTTTCCTTCTCTCCGTGCCCTGTTCCCTCCCCAGCCCGCGGGCTCCCAGAGCCGGCCCTGGGCTCTGCGTGGGGCAGCCCGGGCGCTGCTCCCATCCCACAGCGATTCCTTGCTGCGGCTTTGACCTTCTGCACCCAGACTGCGGCAGCAGTGCTGGGATGTTCTGGGAAACTGGGGAACCTTTGGGGAACCTCTGGGGATTTGGGGGTGTTCTGGGGTCAGTCATAGCATATGTACTCTTCTGGTACTGTTAAGAGTATCCCATGTTTGGGGAATAAGTTATGGGATATCTTGAAAAGCCTAGAAGCTAGAGGTTAGGAATGTATCCTTTGATTATAAATATCCTAGCCAAAGGAATAGAAGTTGACAAACTGTGATTATATAATAGCAGAAGCAACAAAATACACATATGGAAACATTAAAGTGAAACTGATATACATCAGAATATACTTATAGCTGGACAAAGAAACCCGTCAATCATAAATTTTGATACTGAAGTAAGTAAAGACCAGAATGAATAGATTAACAGGAGAGGTAGTCATTATAGCAGGACAGAGGTCAAGAGTTTAGAGCGACGTATACAATCCTTACTTCATCCCTTGAAGCCCTTTGACTCAGTTTGAATCCCACCGACCCAAAACCAAGGGGATACTACGCAACCTCAGTGAGTATGCAAGAAATTTTAATACTAAGCACGGAGAAGGCAGTGACAGGTAATAAATATGTATAGGAGTTTTAGAATATGAATTAATTTTGTGAATAAATAAAGGACTAAAAGATGCAGAGGGGCGCACAAAACTTTGAGAGAGATCCCGCAAGTTCGTCCAGCATAGAAATAAACAAATCCTTTTGAGTAAATCAGCTGAAAAGTGTTATCCTTGACTTTGGTGATTCAGGGGAACTGTGGCAGCTTTGGGGAATTGGGGCTGTTCTGGGGAACTGGGGCTGCTTTTTGGAACTGGGGCTGTTCTGAACACTCGGCTGCACAGAGCCAGCCTGGCCGTTGCAGAGGGGCACCGAACAGGACACAAAATCTCTTACAGGGAGGTGCCACTGGCCACAAGTGCCTGTGAGGAAATCTCCCTGTCCGTGCAGGCCAGAGCAGCAGTGCCTGTGATCAGCGGCATTCCATGCCCCGGGAAGGTGCAGGTGGAGACTGGAGCAGCCTGGAAAGGGCTGGCTGGAGTAGGGCAAGGCTGGACACTGCAGTGCTCAGTGTGACACGCACCTGGGGCCGGCCTGCTCAGTGCAGCTCACAGGCTCTGGCCCCTCTCTTTGGAGGCACAGGTCACCTCCAGCCCAGCTGCAGTCAGGACAGGCTGCGCTCAGCAGAGCCTCTGCAGTTGAGAATCTCTCGGATTCCCTTGTGGCTCACGTGCCACTTCCCAAACAGCACGGACAAACCCACCTGTGCCTTCAGTGTGCTTTGGGAAAGCCCAGCTCAGACCTGCTTCGTTTTCTAGGGAGGCAATTTGTCTGTCTTCCCAGGATGCAGAACCCAGGAGCAGGTTGTGCACAGTTGGATGTTTTCCTTGCAGTGACCACTGGGGCTTTGGTCCTGTGTAAATCCGTGGGGCAGAGGGCGGGGGATGCTGGCATCAGGTGCCACTGCTGGCTGCTTCTGTTAATAATACATGGAAGTTTGGGACTTTTCTAAGTCATGTTTATCCTGAGTCAAGGACTTTTTATTTCCTCATCTTCTGCCAGTGAGGAAGCTCACAAAAGAAACTGGCAGAGAGCACAGCTGGGACAGGTGACCTGAACTGCCAAGAGGGACATCCACAGCACAGAGCATCATGCCTGAGGTAGAAACTAGGAGTTGCCCAGAAAGGCACTGTAATTTCACGATTATAAGCCGCACCATTTTGACTAAAATTTTGCTCCCACACCGGAGGTGCAGCTTACATTCAGGACCGGCTATATATGAATGAATTTTGGAAATTTCCTAACCAGGAAGTCTGAGCCAGCAGCAGCCCCGAGCCAAGGCAGAGCCCGCCCGGCCCTGGGTGGCGGCGGGGCAGTGGCGGCGCAGCAGTAGCACTGCCCGGGCCAGGGGGGCGCGGCGGCGGCACCAGCCGGGCACGTCCCTCTCCCTCCTCCCGGCGGCAGTAGCCAGGTACGCCCCTCTCCCTCCTCCAGGCAACACTGGCTGGGCACGACCCTCTCCCTCTTCCCGGTGGCACCGGCCGGGCACGCTGCTCCCCTGCCTCCCAGCGGCAGCGATGTGCAGGGCTGGGGCCGCTCCATGGCAACCGCCCAGAGCAGGGCCAAGCCAGTAAACCCCGTGATCCCACGATTCTGTTACTATTTGGCAATTTTGTGAAAGTTGCACACGGATCCTCGCTGCGAATGAAAGTGCGGTTTACAATCTGGTGCGGCTTGTGATCCTGAAATTACGGTAATCTGTACTTTCTGATACTAAAAGTAACATCAGGGAACTTAATTTATCCTGATGTTTTCAGTGACAGTAGTGGGGTGATAGTTTGGGCAAGCTGCTCTCAGCATTCTTGAACACTAAAAACAGGAGGCCCTCCTTGCTCAACCCATTCCTGGGAAGGTGTAGACAGGACCCAGCTGGAGCTGCTGCATCCCTGCTCAGGCAGAGCATCCTGCCCCAGCTAGCACAGCTCATGAGCACTGTGACACTGACAGTCCAGCACTTCACACTGTAAAACTCCCACTCATCAACAGCACAGACTTCTGACACTGCCTTTGTCAGAGCGTGTCTGGAAATTCTTCCCTTTAGTGGAGACACCCAGCAGGATTTCACCTTGGGACTGAGAAAAAGGGACATTGGCAAGGGTGAGTAATAACAATTTCAATGTTTATTTTTCAAGCTATAATACAAAAATGGCTTCAAAATTGCATTCAACTACAGACCTATACTAGTTACAAAAACTATCTACACTGTGAAATAAAGAATTCTAATTAAAGCCATTGCTTCCAAATACTGACCTATACTACAAGCCAAAATTATCTACACTGTGGAATGAAGAATGCTAATTAAAGCCTATTAATCTAGTCACTAACATCACTATCCATACAAAACATATTATTCCCTCATCATTCAGGAGACAAAGAGAAAATAAGGACACCTCTCCTAAAAAGTGCAGCGCTGATCTTCCATTCTGCTTCAGCCAGGGCCAGAATCTGACTGCAGCACTCCCAGAGTGCCCCCAGTGCTCGCCAGACCTGCATCTCTGGGCCATGGGAACCCTCCTCTTCCTCGCTGAAGGGCGCTGGGCTGTGTGCTGCACAGAGCGGCTGCGGAGATCACAGCCCAGCTCTGGGCATCTCCTCTGCTCTCTCAGGATTACTCAGGATTGCTCCTGAGCAGCCCTGAGCACAGCAGCCTGATTGAAGCTGCTCTTGGAGGGCCCTGAAGCTGCATTAGGCCCTGGGGCACTCTCACACCATGGAGAACTTGTTCTTCTCCTCTTCCTCTTGCTCAGACCTGGGTGCTGCTCTGTGCACTGCACAAACTGGCCCTGGAGGTCACAGCCCTGCTGTGGGGATCTCCTCTGCTCCCTGCACCTCGCTTGCCTTTGCCCCTGAGCAGCCCTGAGCATGGGAGCCTGCTTCAAGCAGGAGCTGGAGGGCCCTGGAACTGCCCTAGCCACAGGGGTTTGCTCACAAAATGGACAAGTTCTTGTCAGCCTCCTCCTCTTCCTGGCTGAGGGCTCGCAGTCCGTGTGCTGCACAGAGCGGCTGCAGAGCTCGGAGCCGCCCTGCCCGGATCTGCTCATCTCCCTGTGCCTCAGCAGGGTCTGCTCCTGAGCAGCCCCGGGGCCACGAGCACACTGCAAGCTCCTCTTGCCAGCTCCTGAAGCTGCTCCATCCCTGGCAGCGCGGCCACAGCTTGCAGGGCCCCTTCTCCTCCCTGCAGAGTGGTCACTGTCCCTGCTGTTCCCAAAGCAGCTGCGGCCATCCCTGCCCCGCAGCGGGGATCTGCTCCGCGCCTGCTCCCTGCCAGGGCCTGCCGTGCCCAGCGCCAGCTCCTGCAAAGAGAGCGATGCACAGTTCCTGCCCTTCTCTCCTGAAAGGGCCACAGGCAGTGGGGAGCCCCCAGGAGATCTGGCAGGGGACATTTCAGAGCCTCCCAAAGGCTCTTCTGGAGGGCTGCCAAGGCCAAAGGGCCAAAGGCGCACAAATGGGATGGACCCAGCTGGGATGCTTGCACAGGAAGCAGCTCTGTGCCTGTGAACAGTGCTGCAGGGTGGCAGGGGCAAAAGGACAAATGCTCAGATGCTACAAAGGGTTGCACATCTCCTCTGGTGCCCTGACCCTCCTCCCCAGAGTTACCTTTGTGCTGCCAGGCAAACGCCGGCGGCCAACAGAAGCCACCTGCTTGCTGCTGGCTGCGCACTGGGGAAGGAAGGAAGGGCCACATGGTGCTGCCAGCGAGGAAGAAGCCTTTTCTCCAGTCTTCATATCAGAGCATCTGGAGAAAAAAAAAGAGTGATCTCAATTTAGGGTTGTTGTAGCAGCCTCCTCTGGGGTTCAGTCTTTTTCTTGGAGAGGTTTCTATGACACAGAGAAGACAGAGAGGCCTCACTTTGAAATTTCAACTGGAGCCTTCTTGCCCAGCCTACTCCTGTCCCAGAAAAACCTCATCTTTACACCTTGTACAGCCTCCATTTCATAAATCCACAGACTTATTTGGAATGAATGGGATCTTAATGCCCATTTTGTCCCAACACCCATCATGGCAGGAATACCTTACAATGGACAGGCTTTCTCCAACGCCAGTCCAACATGGCCTTGAACACTTCCAGGGATGGGGCACCCACAGCTTCTTTGGGCAGCCTGGTCCATTGTCTCCCCAGCCTTACACTGAAGCATTTCTTCCAAATATCTAATGTAAACTTGCCTTGGATCAGCTGGAAACTGGTACCCTTCATCCTGTCCAACCGTCCCTGATAAAGTGTCCCTCCCCCCACAACTTTACCTTTAAGTTCTCCCATATCTCCTGAACACATCTCAATGCTGGTTCTTACCTGGCATAAAACAGCAGGTAGGCTTGCTGCCTCAGAGCTGTGTCAAGGCAACGAAGCTGCACAGACGCATCATCCATGCGGTACCACAGCCCGTTGCTGGCCTGGCAAAAAATGACAAGCATCTCTGCATGGCTTCTCTCCAAAAACACAGGCACAAATCTCCCTAACAAAGAGTATGTCAAAAGAAATCCAGCCCCTAAGGAGACCTTCTGCCCCAAAACCTTGGCTGTCACTAACACTGACAGGAAAGTTTCTCCTCTCCACACACATTTTCCCCATTGGGAAGGAAGGAAGGAAGTTGCTGAGTACCTTTGTGTAGCAGAAATAGTGTCCTCCATGGCAGCTGGCCCCACTGTGCACCAGGACAGCATACAAGGAGTAATGCAGGGCTTCTCCCTCTGCCTGGGACATGTACGGGCCAAGGTCCAGGTACTCGGGGTACTCCACAACCTGCAGAGACACCAGCAGGGCTCACAAGTGACCCTGACCTGTGACACAGAGCAGCCTGCCACCTCCAGGGGCCAGAGCGGTGTAAATGCATCTTGGGGGATCATGAACAGCTGCTTTCCATAAAGCAACATGTAATGGTTTGGGTGGCAGGAAACTGTTGTTGGCCAAAGCAGCTCTGCTGGAGAAGAGCGCTTGCCTGTCTTCCCAAGGGAATTCTTCTCTCTCCAGAAGGGAACACCAAGAACCCAACACCAGTACCTTGTGACAAGCTGTAGGAAATCTGCTCCAGGAAGAGAAAGCTGCACAGCAGCTGGGTACAAACCTTTCTGATCTTCCCACCAGTGAAACAGTCAAACCTTTTCAGGCACACCGTGAGAACCCTGGGTGCACAATGGACTGTGAACCTCTTGGAGGCAGCAACATTCTTCTTACACCTGCAAACCAAGCACAGAACCCAGTGCTCAAATGCACCCACTCCTCCCCCAAGGTGGCCACGCAACCTCTCCTGTCTCACACAGCTTTTGCAATCCCAAGGCTATTCACTGCCATATTTTAAAAGAGCTGCATCTCATCTGTGTGCAGTAAAGCTCCAGGAGAAGATGACTTCTGCTCAATGACATGCAGCCCCCTCACACAGCATCTCCTGTTCATATGTTCTCAGGGATCCTCTTACGTGTCACATTTATAGCAGTTTTCACCATCCAGCTGCTCAGGTCTCACAAAGTCCTCCAGAGCTGCAGTGAGGGACGAGGCTGCCTGGAGGAGTGACAAATGAGCACACTGAGCTGCAGCAAATTCCAGTGCCACGGCCTCTGCAGGAGGACACCATCCATTCCCCTTCCCACCCACCACCAAGATCTCTTTTTAAGACAAATGTGTTGGCTCTGGAAAGCTGCAGGGGCCTTGGCATGTCTTGAAGCACAACTGCAAAGCTCTTACTTTGATATCCACAGGGATATCCAGGAAGGCCTCGTACGAGTCAGAAACGGCTTTGCAGCTCAAGCAGGTGACTGCAAGCAAAAATCCAAACTCTCAGCAATGGCAAGCTGACTGACATTGCCCATTTACACATTGTACCTGTCCCACCAGTGCCAGGAACAACTGGCAGGCACAGGCACACAGAAGGGCACAGCCAATGTCATAGAGAGTAACAGCTGTGGAAACGTACCTCTGGATCTCAGAGAGCCTCCAAATATTTGAGAGATGATGGTGGTGGACTCAGATGGGCGGTCCAAGCTGCAAACACGTGGTAAGACAGAGCATGATCTTTAAGTCTGGCTTGGTCTCAAAGCCCAGGGTTTAGCTTTCCCTTCAGGAGAGCACACCAAGCAGTCCAAAGGGCTCAGGACTTTGTCAGGGTCATTTGCTTGTGCTTACTCGCTGCTTGCACTCAGACAAGCTCTCTGCATGGCATTGACAGTGCACGACAAGAAGTCATGGGCATCTTCCTCCCTGCCACGCTCAAAATGTTCTCCTATGCCTAAGAAAGAAGTTTGCAGTTCTCTCATACAGGAAGGGAAGAAAGAAAACCTGTCCAAGCACCTGGCATGACTTACATCTCAAAGCCTTGAGCACAGCCAAAGGCAGGATGGCACTGGCACGGGAATGCAGCACCTTGTTCACGTGTGCTTCCATGATGCACATCATGCAGAAACCCTGCTGCTGACCTGAGGAGGGACACAGGGAAGCTCCTTAGGTTAGCCAAACACCCACAGCACTGGGAAACTCCTCCTCTTCCACTCCTACTCCTGTGAAATACTCCACTCCTCCCAATGTCCTAGTGATTCCAGGGGATTTTAGTGTGCAGAAATTGTTCTTAGAGGGATGCCAAATCGACAGTTTTCTGTGCACTAAGCCATGAGTGTTTAATTTGGAATAAAGGAATAAAGGAATAAAGACTTGGAGCTAGAAAGATGTGTCTTCATGAAAGGTAAGACAACTGGATAGGACAAGTGGCTTCTAGGCTTCACTGCTCAAAGAACATGAACTCATGGGGCAGACAAAGGGCTGCTGTTCTCCTAAATCAGATTTCAGGATCTGGGAATGTTTGGCACTTGCTGAAGAGCGTTTCAGGAGCTGTCCCTAAAAGCACTCACAGGCCTGGCTGTGCTCTCGGGACAGCAGGTAGTTGGCCAGTGGGGGGGTGTAGGTCAGGCACTGCAGCACAGCGTTCAGGAAGCACGTGTTGCCCGCATTGCAGAGCCCCGCTCCAGCACTCTGCCTCTGCTGCCACACCATGCAGATCTTCTCTGCTGGGAAGAGGATCCTTTGTGGAGGAGCCATTCCCTGGGCAATGACTGCAGAGAAATTCCATTTGGAAAGAGATCAGACAAGGAACCAAAGCATATTGAAACTCTGACTTTCCTACACAAGCACTCAGGACAACCAGTTCAAACCTTTAACTCAGCATCAGGGCAAGCCTAGCACTGCCATTGAAATTTACTGCTGTGGAAAACTCTGTTCCCCTGCTCACTTTGCCCAGAGCCCATCAAAGCCCAGCTCTGATTTCTGGGCCTCAGGGTACCTTCCTTTCTCCCAAGAACTCTAGGCTGGATTATCAGGTCAAGCTTTCCCTGATTGTAACTCACTGTAACTTCTTGAAAAGAAGCAAGTACTGAACACAAAAGGGAACTCAAGGATGTCACACCTCTCCAGGAGCAATGATGTTTCAAAGTCTTGTACACAGTGACAAAGGAGAGACAAAAGGTGTTTTCCTGGGACTAATCATAAACACCTGGGTCAGTCTGGCTGCTCTCAGGAAACATCCCAGAGTTCACTCTAGCTTGTGAGCACATCATTCTGGGATCTGACCCCCAGTCATGTCACCTGTCTGTGGGGATTCACAAAGTCCAAAGCTGCCAGTGAAGCTGTTACTCACAGGAATCGTTCCCTGCTGTGGCCATTGCCTCTCTCAGGAACAGAGCACAAAGCTCTGGATGACCAGGATATCAGGACACGCTCCAGAGAGAGATCAGTGTCAATATCCTCACCTGATGGCAAAGAAATTACTGTAGCTCACCAAAAGAATAAAAACTCCAAAGAAATACAACCTAGAGAAAGAACAGCATTTGCCATGAGGAGTTTCAGTGCTGCTTGGACCAGCTGCTGAACTGCAGGCTCACACCTTTGTGATCAGTGACAGAGCCCCAGGAGCTTCAAAGCTCCTTCTCAAGTGCTCCAGTGCACGTCACCTTCTCTGAAGAGTCCCTGCTGCTGCTGCTGTCACAGCACCAACAGCAGAGCTCTCTGGCTTTCCCCTCCTCTGCAGGAGTGACCAGCTTTCAGCCACTAACTTAACTACTGCCTTGGCTGCTCTCCTTTTTCTGACTCATTCCCTCCTGCAGCAGCCAAGGTGGGCTTTTGGCCACTCTGGGCTGAGCCCCTCAGACTGCAGTCAGCCCTACTTACCTATCCTAGGCTATAGTAAAGAAAAGACAATCAGCAAATAACAACTCTAGACTAGCGTCTATTGGGGCAGCCTACAAAGGTTTAACAGCTCAGCCTTCAGCCTACACTTTTATCTCATATCTCCTTCCTCTATGCTCTAGCACAAGAGTCAAATCATAATTACCTTTGAGAGGATGACAGTTGACGACAACAGTAAACAATAATCGCTCCAAAGGGAGACAATGAGAAAAGAGAAGTGCTTAGCAAAGAAATTTGCTGAGCTATCCTGAAGACCGGCTCTCTCCTTAGCCTGCTCTCAGGACACTGAGCACTGGCCAGCTGAGCTCACAGTCACTCCACAGGTGCCACATCACTGCCCCTCTGTGACATGGGGGCACACAGGGATGTGTCCCCTTGAGGTCACAGAACCACATGGCTCCTGGCCACAGGAACCCCCATGGCTCCTCTCCCAGCTGGCCCTCCCTGGGACTCCCCCTGGGCTCTGATCAAGAGGGGTCACTGGCTGCCAGAGCCTCCCTTGAGGGAAGGATCCATGAACTCCTTGCCCAAAGCACAGAGCCCAGTGAGCACAGGCCTGCCCAGAGCTGGCACAAGCCAGGGCACAGCTCTGCCTGGCACACAGGCTGCTGGGCATTTCTCTTCCACTCCTCCCAGGCACAGTCCTGTGCCTCTGACACTCATGTGGCAAAGCACCCCAGCTCTCACTGGCTCATTTCCACTGAATTTTATCTGTCCCCAAGGTACACCCACAGGCTGACCCTGCACTGGCACCACCAAAGGGACCCCCAGAGGCTGTGCTGGGTGAACCTTGGCTGCCAGGCCCCCACCCAGCTGCTGCCTCTCCTGGGCAGCTTTTCAGAGCTTCACATTCACTGCTTCCTCCAGGCTTGGTTAGGCTAGGTTGGATCAGACACAGCTTTAGCCAGATTCCCACTCAGGATGGCTGGAGGCACTTTTGTTCCTGCTCCACTTGACTCACATGATTCTAGGCTATGCTCTGGAAACCTGAAGTTCTGAACAGCGTCTGAGCAGCAGGCAATTGGTGATCCTCATGTACTCCAAAGAGGAAACTGGTTGCTCCTCACCCCTGATGACTTAGGATTTTGGCTTTTATATTTTTCATAGATTTATGATCCTGCAAGTTATTAGTGTCTAACTCGACACTCTACATAGAGTGTCAGCTGCTGCTTTCCCATTCTGGTCAGATACAGTATCTCCTCCTGGAACGCTGTATTCCATTTTTGGGTGTAGCTCCTGGGGGCTTTATCTCCTTTTTATTACCTTCATTTTGTCTTGCCTCTTTTTTTAGGTAGTCCCAAAAGGCATCACCTCCACTTCCACTGGCCGCTTTGGACCCTGTCCAGCCTGGGACACCAAGATTCACCAAGTTCTGTCACAAGCAGTGACACACACGAACAGCAAGGATGGAATTTTGGAGATCAGGGCCCACCAAACACCCTCCTGCTGGGGAGAGTCTGAGGCACAGGAAGGAGGGGCCAGAACCACCACAGCCCTGGAGCCATTCACTTCATTTGCATTTTTGTTAATTTAGGAATTAGGTTTTCATTGTCACTTCCAGTTATTGCTCTTTTTCCCTGCAAAACTCCACAGCAGCCTCAGGTCAGGACCCAAGGACCTGTGTGGGCAATGTCCCACTTGAGCTGTGACACAGCTGTGCCCCCGGCGCTGCAATGGGGGCTCCTGTGGGAACTGCTCCAGCTCCTGCACGGCCCCGAGCCCTCCTGCCTGCAGCACGGCTGCCTCTCAGCACAGGGAACAAGGCTGAGATTTACACAACTCTGCTCAAGAGCATTTCACAGCAGCCAGGACTCAGCTCTGTAAGCAGAGAGGGACACTGAGGAAACCTGAGGGAGGCAATTAATGATGGCACTTGTGAGCACGGCCTGTGCCCTGCTCATAGGGGGGAAACTGCTCCTTGAGGGGAACCTGGGTGCCCTCTGCTCCCTGAGGGGAACCTGGGTGCCCTCTGCTCCCTCACAGGAACCTGGGTGCCCTCTGCTCCCTCACAGGAACCTGGGTGCCCTCTGCTCCCTCAGGGAAGGTGCTCTGAGCCCCAAAGGCCGAGGGTCAGGCCTGAGGCCGGGCCAAGGCCGGTGTGTGCCCTCAGTCGGTGCAGACCCCGCTACGCCATGGCACTGTGAAAAACACTCTCTAGTACACAAAATTAAGTTCTAAGAGTAGGTAGGTATTTATTCAGCGCTGAGGTGCATGGAGGTCGCTCCTCAAAAAACAGTCTTTGTGACTGCCCATTATTCCATTTAGGTTGCTCGGCTGGTCTTCTTTGGGACTTTGGGATGAAAAAAATAGTACTCCTTTCAATTTGAAATTATCACCTTGTCCCTCTGTGCATGCTCTCTCTTTAGTGCTTTGGTCACTTTCCACACTTTGATATCAATTCTCCCGGTCCCAGGGATCTGAGGATCCGATTATCCTGTGCTTTGTCCTTGCACTCTGTTTGCACACTCCAGCCCTTGACCCCCACCTTGTAGCCACGCTCTCCTGTTCTTGTAAGCACTGTAATCTCTAGCAAACAATACAGTGCTGTCAGTCCCTCTTTTACTCAAAGCATTTCGCAATGCTTGATTCATAATTCTCCATGTCTCCATTTCAGCCGTGCCGGCCCCGCTCCGCCATGTCGCTGTGCTGAGGGCGGCGCGCACGATGGCGGCTCCCGGCCGGGGAGCGCGGAGCTGTTTTGGGGCGGCTTTGGCCCATTGGGGTCACTTGGGCCCAGGCTGGCAGAGCTCTCGGCCCCGGCGCTCCAAGCGTGTCCCGCAGGGCGGCTCGGGCCGCTGCAGCTGCCCCGGCTGCTGCAGGCGCAAAGCGCTGCAAGTTTCCTTCTCTCCGTGCCCTGTTCCCTCCCCAGCCCGCGGGCTCCCAGAGCCGGCCCTGGGCTCTGCGTGGGGCAGCCCGGGCGCTGCTCCCATCCCACAGCGATTCCTTGCTGCAGCTTTGACCTTCTGCACCCAGAATGCGGCAGCAGCGCCGGGATGTTCTGGGAAACCTTTGGGGAACCTTTGGGGAATTGGGGCAGCTCTGGGAACTGGGAAACCTATGGGGAATTGGGGCTGTTCTGGGGAACTGGGGAAGCTTTGAGGAATTAGGGGTCCTTTTGGGAACTGGGGCTGTTCTAGGGAACTGGGGAACCTTTGGGGAACTGGGCAGGTTTAGGGAATTAGGGTAGCTGTGGGGAACTGGGGCTGCTCTGAACACTGCCTGGCCGCTGCAGAGGGGCACCGAGCAGGACACAAAATCTCTTACAGGGAGGTGCCACTGGCCACAAGTGCCCGTGAGGAAATCTCCCCGTCCCTGCAGGTCAGAGCAGCAGTGCCTGTGATCAGTGGCGTTCCATGCCCCGGGAAGATGCAGGTGGAGACTGGAGCAGCCTGGAAAGGGCTGGCTGGAGCAGGGCAAGGCTGGACACTGCAGTGCTCAGTGTGACACGCACCTGGGGCCGGCCTGCTCAGTGCAGCTCACAGGCTCTGGCCCCTCTCTTTGGAGGCACAGGTCACCTCCAGCCCAGCTGCAGTCAGGACAGGCTGCGCTCAGCAGAGCCTCTGCAGTCGAGAATCTCTCGGATTCCCTTGTGGCTCACGTGCCACTTCCCAAACAGCACAGACAAACCCACCTGTGCCTTCAGTGTGCTTTGGGAAAGCCCAGCTCAGACCTGCTTCGTTTTCCAGGGAGGGAATTTGTCTGTGTTCCCAGGATGCAGAACCCAGGAGCAGGTTGTGCACACTTGGATGTTTTCCTTGCAGGGACCACTGGGGCTTTGGTCCTGTGTAAATCCGTGGGGCAGAGCGTGGGGGATGCTGGCATCAGGTGCCACTGCTGGCTGCTTCTGTTAATAATACATGGAAGTTTGGGACTTTTCTAAGTCATGTTTATCCTGAGTCAAGGACTTTTTATTTCCTCATCTTCTGCTCTGCCAGTGAGGAAGCTCACAAAAGAAACTGGCAGAGAGCACAGCTGGGACAGGAGACCTGAACTGCCCAGAGGGACATCCACACCATGGAGCATCGTGCCTGGTATAGAAATTGGGAGCAGTTGCCCAGAATGGCACTGTCATAAAGTAATGTGTGCTTTCTGATACTAAAGGTAACATTAGAGAGCTGAATTGATCCTGATGTTTTCAGTGACAGTGGTGGGGTGATAGTTTGGGCAAGCTGCTCTCAGCATTCTTGAACACTAAAAACAGGAGGCCCTCCTTGCTCAAGCCATTCCTGGGAAGGTGTAGACAGGACCCAGCTGGAGCTGCTGCATCCCTGCTCAGGCAGAGCATCCTGCCCCAGCTAGCACAGCTCATGAGCACTGTGACACTGACAGTCCAGCACTTCACACTGTAAAAGTCCCACTCTTCAACAGCACAGACTTCTAACACTCTCCTTTACGTTGAGTGGCTGGAGATTTTTCCCATGAGTGGGGCCACACAGCGACGTATCTCCTTTACATTGAGAAAAAAGTTTATTGGCAAGGGCGACTACTATCAATATTAACATTTATTTTTCAAGCTTTAATATAATTGTTTCAGTATTGGTTTCAACTGCAGACCTATACTACTAGCAGAAACTATCTACACTGTGCAATAAAGAAGTCTAATTAAAGCCTAACTATTAGTCTAGTAACTAACATCATTATCCATAAAAAACATATTATTCCCTCATCATTGAGGAGATGTGGAGAAAATAGGGACACCTATACTAAAAAACACAGTGCTGATCTTCCATTCTTCCTCAGCCAGGGCCAGAATCTGACTGCAGCACTCCCAGAGTGCCCCCAGTGCTCGCCAGACCTGCATCTCTGGGCCATGGGAACCCTCCTCTTCCTCGCTGAAGGGCGCTGGGCTGTGTGCTGCACAGAGCGGCTGCAGAGATCACAGCCCAGCTCTGGGCATCTCCTCTGCTCCCTCAGGATTACTCAGGATTGCTCCTGAGCAGCCCTGAGCACAGCAGCCTGATTGAAGCTGGTTTTGGAGGGCCCTGAAACCGCATTAGGCCCTGGGGCTCTCTCACACCATGGAGAACTTGTTCTTCTCCTCTTCCTCTTGCTCAGACCTGGGTGCTGCTCTGTGCACTGCACAAACTGGCCCTGGAGGTCACAGCCCCGCTGTGGGGATCTCCTCTGCTCCCTGCACCTCGCTTGGCTTTGCCCCTGAGCAGCCCTGAGCATGGGAGCCTGCTTCAAGCAGGAGCTGGAGGGCCCTGGAACTGCCCTAGCCACAGGGGTTTGCTCACAAAATGGACAATTTCTTGTCAGCCACCTCCTCTTCCTGGCTGAGGGCTCGCAGTCCGTGTGCTGCACAGAGCGGCTGCAGAGCTCGGAGCCGCCCTGCCCGGATCTGCTCATCTCCCTGTGCCTCAGCAGGGTCTGCTCCTGAGCAGCCCCGGGGCCACGAGCACACTGCAAGCTCCTCTTGCCAGCTCCTGAAGCTGCTCCATCCCTGGCAGCGCGGCCACAGCTTGCAGGGCCCCTTCTCCTCCCTGCAGAGTGGTCACTGTCCCTGCTGTTCCCAAAGCAGCTGCGGCCATCCCTGCCCCGCAGCGGGGATCTGCTCCGCGCCTGCTCCCTGCCAGGGCCTGCCGTGCCCAGCGCCAGCTCCTGCAAAGAGAGCGATGCACAGTTCCTGCCCTTCTCTCCTGAAAGGGCCACAGGCAGTGGGGAGCCCCCAGGAGATCTGGCAGGGGACATTTCAGAGCCTCCCAAAGGCTCTTCTGGAGGGCTGCCAAGGCCAAAGGGCCAAAGGCGCACAAATGGGATGGACCCAGCTGGGATGCTTGCACAGGAAGCAGCACTGTGCCTGTGAACAGTGCTGCAGGGTGGCAGGGGCAAAAGGACAAATGCTCAGATGCTACAAAGGGATGCATAGCTCCTCTGGTGCCCTGACCCTCCTCCCCAGAGTTACCTTTGTGCTGCCAGGCAAACGCCGGCGGCCAACAGAAGCCACCTGCTTGCTGCTGGCTGCGCACTGGGGAAGGAAGGAAGGGCCACATGGTGCTGCCAGCGAGGAAGAAGCCTTTTCTCCAGTTTTCATATCAGAGCATCTGGAGAAAAAAAAAGAGTGATCTCAATTTAGGGTTGTTGTAGCAGCCTCCTCTGGGGTTCAGTCTTTTTCTTGGAGAGGTTTCTATGACACAGAGAAGACAGAGAGGCCTCACTTGGAAATTTCAACTGGAGCCTTCTTGCCCAGCCTACTCCTGTCCCAGAAAAACCTCATCTTTACACCTTGTACAGCCTCCATTACATAAATCCACAGACTTATTTGGAATGAATGGAATCTTAATGCCCATTTTGTCCCAACACCCATCATGGCAGGAATACCTTACAATGGACAGGCTTTCTCCAACGCCAGTCCAACATGGCCTTGAACACTTCCAGGGATGGGGCATCCACAGCTTCTGTGTGCAGCCTGGTCCATTGTCTCCCCAGCCTTACACTGAAGCATTTCATCCAAATACCTAATGCAAACCTGACCTGTGTTAACTGGAAACTGATACCCTCCAACCTGTCCAACCCTCCCTAATAAAGGGCCCCTCCCGCACTCTTCTCTACAGAAGTCCAGCATCAGAGAGCACACAAGGAGCTGCTACATCAGGGCAACAGCCTGAGGGACACACATGGGGTAGCACAGGTTCCACAGCAATGAATGAAGCAGCTACTAATTGTATTCAGGGAGAAAAACACTCTGGAGAAGCAAAAAAATAAATAGGGAAAAGGAAACATCTAAACACATCTGAATGCTGGTTCTTACCTGGCATAAAACAGCAGGTAGGCTTGCTGCCTCAGAGCTGTGTCAAGGCAACGAAGCTGCACAGACGCATCATCCATGCGGTACCACAGCCCGTTGCTGGCCTGGGAAAAAAAGGCAAGCATCTCTGCATGGCTTCTCTCCAAAAACACAGGCACAAATCTCCCTAACAAAGAGTATGTCAAAAGAAATCCAGCCCAGCCCCTAAGGAGACCTTCTGCCCCAAAACCTTGGCTGTCACTAACACTGACAGGAAAGTTGCTCTTCCCCACACACATTTTCCCCATTGGGAAGGAAGGAAGGAAGTTGCTGAGTACCTTTGTGTAGCAGAAATAGTGTCCTCCATGGCAGCTGGCCCCACTGTGCACCAGGACAGCATACAAGGAGTAATGCAGGGCTTCTCCCTCTGCCTGGGACATGTACGGGCCAAGGTCCAGGTACTCGGGGTACTCCACAACCTGCAGAGACACCAGCAGGGCTCACAAGTGACCCTGACCTGTGACACAGAGCAGCCTGCCACCTCCAGGGGCCAGAGCGGTGTAAATGCATCTTGGGGGATCATGAACAGCTGCTTTCCATAAAGCAACATGTAATGGTTTGGGTGGCAGGAAACTGTTGTTGGCCAAAGCAGCTCTGCTGGAGAAGAGCGCTTGCCTGTCTTCCCAAGGGAATTCTTCTCTCTCCAGAAGGGAACACCAAGAAGCCAACACCAGTACCTTGTGACAAGCTGTAGGAAATCTGCTCCAGGAAGAGAAAGCTGCACAGCAGCTGGGTACAAACCTTTCTGATCTTCCCACCAGTGAAACAGTCAAACCTTTTCAGGCACACCGTGAGAACCCTGGGTGCACAATGGACTGTGAACCTCTTGGAGGCAGCAACATTCTTCTTACACCTGCAAACCAAGCACAGAACCCAGTGCTCAAATGCACCCACTCCTCCCCCAAGGTGCCCACGCAACCTCTCCTGTCTCACACAGCTTTTGCAATCCCAAGGCTATTCACTGCCATATTTTAAAAGAGCTGCATCTCATCTGTGTGCAGTAAAGCTCCAGGAGAAGATGACTTCTGCTCAATGACATGCAGCCCCCTCACACAGCATCTCCTGTTCATATGTTCTCAGGAATCCTCTTACGTGTCACATTTATAGCAGTTTTCACCATCCAGCTGCTCAGGTCTCACAAAGTCCTCCAGAGCTGCAGTGAGGGACGAGGCTGCCTGGAGGAGTGACAAATGAGCACACTGAGCTGCAGCAAATTCCAGTGCCACGGCCTCTGCAGGAGGACACCATCCATTCCCCTTCCCACCCACCACCAAGATCTCCTGTGCTCTCAGTACATGTTTGTAAGACAAATGTGTTGGCTCTGGAAAGCTGCAGGGGCCTTGGCATGTCTTGAAGCACAACTGCAAAGCTCTTACTTTGATATCCACAGGGATATCCAGGAAGGCCTCGTACGAGTCAGAAACGCCTTTGCAGCTCAAGCAGGTGACTGCAAGCAAAAATCCAAACTCTCAGCAATGGCAAGCTGACTGACATTGCCCATTTACACATTCTACCTGTCCCACCAGTGCCAGGAACAACTGGCAGGCACAGGCACACAGAAGGGCACAGCCAATGTCATAGAGAGTAACAGCTGTGGAAACGTACCTCTGGATCTCAGAGAGCCTCCAAATATTTGAGAGATGATGGTGGTGGACTCAGATGGGCGGTCCAAGCTGCAAACACGTGGTAAGACAGAGCATGATCTTTAAGTCTGGCTTGGTCTCAAAGCCCAGGGTTTATGTTTCCCTTCAGGAGAGCACACCAAGCAGTCCAAAGGGCTCAGGACTTTGTCAGGGTCATTTGCTTGTGCTTACTCGCTGCTTGCACTCAGACAAGCTCTCTGCATGGCATTGACAGTGCACGACAAGAAGTCATGGGCATCTTCCTCCCTGCCACGCTCAAAATGTTCTCCTATGCCTAAGAAAGAAGTTTGCAGTTCTCTCATACAGGAAGGGAAGAAAGAAAACCTGTCCAAGCACCTGGCATGACTTACATCTCAAAGCCTTGAGCACAGCCAAAGGCAGGATGGCACTGGCACGGGAATGCAGCACCTTGTTCACGTGTGCTTCCATGATGCACATCATGCAGAAACCCTGCTGCTGACCTGAGGAGGGACACAGGGAAGCTCCTTAGGTTAGCCAAACACCCACAGCACTGGGAAACTCCTCCTCTTCCACTCCTACTCCTGTGAAATACTCCACTCCTCCCAAGTGTCCCAATGATTCCAGGGGATTTTAGTGTGCAGAAATTGTTCTTAGAGGGATGCCAAATCAACAGTTTTCTGTGCAATAAGCAAAGAGGGTTTAACTTGGAATAAAGGAATACAGAACAAAAACTTGGAGCTAGAAAGATGTGTCTTCATGAAAGGTAAGACAATTGGATACGACAAGTGGCTTCTAGGCTTCACTGCTCAAAGAACATGAACTCATGGGACTGACAAAAGGGTTTCTGTTCTCCTAAATCAGATTTCAGGATCTGGGAATGTTTGGGACTTGCTGAAGAGCGTTTCAGGAGCTGTCCCTAAAAGCACTCACAGGCCTGGCTGTGCTCTCGGGACAGCAGGTAGTTGGCCAGTGGGGGGGTGTAGGTCAGGCACTGCAGCACAGCGTTCAGGAAGCACGTGTTGCCCGCATTGCAGAGCCCCGCTCCAGCACTCTGCCTCTGCTGCCACACCATGCAAATCTTCTCCGCTGGGAAGAGGATCCTTTGTGGAGGAGCCATTCCCTGGGCAATGACTGCAGAGAAATTCCATTTGGAAAGAGATCAGACAAGGAACCAAAGCATATTGAAACTTTGACTTTCCTACACAAGCACTCAGGATAACCAGTTCAAACCTTCAACTCAGCATCAGGGCAAGCCTAGCACTGCCATTGAAATTTACTGCTGTGGAAAACTCTGTTCCCCTGCTCACTTTGCCCAGAGCCCATCAAAGCCCAGCTCTGATTTCTGGGCCTCAGGGTACCTTCCTTTCTCAACAGAGCTCTAGACTGGATTATCAGGTCAAGCTTTCCCTGATTGTAACTCACTGTAACTTCTTGAAAAGAAGCAAGTACTGAACACAAAAGGGAACTCAAGGATGTCACACCTCTCCAGGAGCAATGATGTTTCAAAGTCTTGTACACAGTGACAAAGGAGAGACAAAAGGTGTTTTCCTGGGACTAATCATAAACACCTGGGTCAGTCTGGCTGCTCTCAGGAAACATCCCAGAGTTCACTCTAGCTTGTGAGCACATCATTCTGGGATCTGACCACCAGTCATGTCACCTGTCTGTGGGGATTCACAAAGTCCAAAGCTGCCAGTGAAGCTGTTACTCACAGGAATCGTTCCCTGCTGTGGCCATTGCCTCTCTCAGGAACAGAGCACAAAGCTCTGGATGACCAGGGATATCAGGACACGCTCCAGAGAGAGATCAGTGTCGATATCCTCACCTGATGGCAAAGAAATTACTGTAGCTCACCAAAAGAATAAAAACTCCAAAGAAATACATTCTTGAGAAAGAACAGCATTTGCCATGAGGAGTTTCAGTGCTGCTTGGACCAGCTGCTGAACTGCAGGCTCACACCTTTGTGATCAGTGACAGAGCCCCAGGAGCTTCAAAGCTCCTTCTCAAGTGCTCCAGTGCACGTCACCTTCTCTCAAGAGTCCCTGCTGCTGCTGCTGTCACAGCACCAACAGCAGAGCTCTCTGGCTTTCCCCTCCTCTGCAGGAGTGACCAGCTTTCAGCCACTAACTTAACTACTGCCTTGGCTGCTCTCCTTTTTCTGACTCATTCCCTCCTGCAGCAGCCAAGGTGGGCTTTTGGCCACTCTGGGCTGAGCCCCTCAGACTGCAGTCAGCCCTACTTACCTATCCTAGGCTATAGTAAAGAAGAGACAATCAGCAAATAACAACTCTAGACTAGCGTCTATTGGGGCAGCCTACAAAGGTTTAACAGCTCAGCCTTCAGCCTACACTTTTATCTCATATCTCCTTCCTCTATGCTCTAGCACAAGAGTCAAATCATAATTACCTTTGAGAGGATGACAGTTGACGACAACAGTAAACAATAATTGCTCGAAAGAGAGACAATGAGAAAAGAGAGGTGCTTAGCAAAGAAATTTGCTGAGCTATCCTGAAGACCAGCTCTCTCCTTAGCCTGCTCTCAGGACACTGAGCACTGGCCAGCTGAGCTCACAGTCACTCCACAGGTGCCACATCACTGCCCCTCTGTGACATGGGGGCACACAGGGATGTGTCCCCTTGAGGTCACAGAACCACATGGCTCCTGGCCACAGGAACCCCCATGGCTCCTCTCCCAGCTGGCCCTCCCTGGGACTCCCCCTGGGCTCTGATCAAGAGGGGTTCACTGGCTGCCAGAGCCTCCCTTGAGGGAAGGATCCATGAACTCCTTGCCCAAAGCACAGAGCCCAGTGAGCACAGGCCTGCCCAGAGCTGGCACAAGCCAGGGCACAGCTCTGCCTGGCACACAACAAAATGGAAAAAACGTCTTTCAGGCACAGCCTGTATCAGTGTAGACCCCCTCTGCAGTGTCACTAGTAGTTTTGGTTCCTCTCTCCAAAGGTCCCTGGCAGGAGCCTGTTCCAGAATGTGTTTCCCATGGGTTTACAGTCTTGTCTTGGCCATCCTGTTCTGGTGTTGGTCTCTTCCCTGAGTTGCACGTGGATCTCAGCATCCCCAGGGACCTCCCTGGCCTGTAGGAGCACAGCCTGCTTCACCATGGTTCTCACCCTGGGCTGCAGAGCAATCTCAGACCTGGAGTACCTCCTTCCTCTCCTTTTCCACTGACCTTGGTGTTAAGAGAGTTGTTCCTCTCCCCTATTCTCACTCTGCTCTTCTCTGGCTGTAATTTCAGCAGCCAATAACCTTTATTTTTTCCTTCCTGAATATGTTATGATGGAGGCATTGCCACCATTTCTGATTGGCCTGGCCTTGGCCAGTGGCACATCCAGCTCAGAGCTGCCTGGCATTGGCTCTGCTGGACATGGGGGAATCTTCCAGCAGCTGCTCACAGAAGCCACCCCTGTAGTCCCCCTGCTGCCAAAACCTAGCCCTGCAAACCCAGGACAAGCACACACAGAAGACTGATGGTATTTAAGGAGCTTTTAGGATAACTATTTGTGTTCTCAGCACCCATAATAAAACATCTGGGAAGTAGCTTCTGAGCAATAAAACCATCCTGCAGTTGCTGGGAGAGATCCTCATTAATGCTAAATTGTCATTCCTGGGTTTCTTGTTCATACCTTTAAAATTCCTACTTTCAAGTTAGTGGTGTTCCTCTTAAAATACCTACATGTGTCCAAACTGGGCAACCTCCAGCTGTTGTCCCTGTCTTCGCTTGTGTGACTAAACTCTGCAGCTTTCCTTCTAACTTTGCTACAAGTGATGGCTACCCCTTGGGAGGGGAGAAGAGGATAGTAAGTCACTACCCAGCAGTGCTCAGGCAGATCCCATTGTTTGGGGTCCAGGCTGCACTGCTGTAGGGTTAATTCTCCATTGTTCTGGGCACCAATTTCTTCTTTATTGAACGAAGAAGGCAATAATTGCTCTCAAATTTATTGCAGAAGCACATGCATCGCAAAAGGCAAATGGCTAAAGTCCATGCTAAGTTTTGGTATAAAGTCCCAAACAGGAGCAGAAGCTACTCCCAAGGGTCCCAGCAGGATGGTGCTGGGCAGTTCCTGTCATCTTCTTGGGTGTTGATGATGGTGGAGAGAGCAGGAACAAAAGCAAAAAGCAAAGCCAAGGCCCCAGCTCTTGCCCGTGCATTTTGCTATATACAACCTTCCCAGCAAGCTAAGACAAACTCCAACCACACACCTTAACCCATCAGAACTCCAGTTTCTCAGCACACCAGGTTATGTATAAACTACACCTATGGTCTATCTTGTTCTATCTGAAAAATGTAAGCAATATTCTGTACTATAGCTTTATTGTGTCTGACACCATGTTCCTGGAGCCTCCACAGAAACCCTCAGCCCTACGACTCAGTTTTTCAACCTTCACTAGAACTCACACTTCTACTCTGACCTCTGAGACCTTTTACTCACTAGAAGCTCTTAAAGCTCATTCTAAAACTTACTTATTCTATTCTAAAACTTATACTTACACCTCTACTTTGTGTCTAAGTGGCTTAACATACTTTAATCCATCCAAAGGTTTTAATTCAATCCCTGCACTCTGATTTCTCTCTGAAGAATTCAGAGACTCTTGGTTACAGACTCCAACACATTTGAAATGTAATGTAATTGCCATTGCTGATCAAGACCTCCCAGATAATTAGAACCAGTAACTCCAGATGCTCTTTTCCAGGTAGAATGGTGAGTGCCTTGCAGCTGGGCACACCAGTTGTCCTGCATGACTGTGCTAGTGTTTGGTGTTCTCAGAAGAGCCACAATAACTTCTACCAATACAAAGGCATTCACTGTTCTGAATCCTTGAAGGAAAAATGAAATAAAATTACATAGATCTTGCTTGCTTCAAAATGTTTATGCACATTCCATCACCACCTGTCTTTGCTTCTGCTTTGGAGTCTTGCCAGACTGATAAATGTTTCTTTAGAGGTGAAATTAGAGTAATACACAATGTTACATGCCTTTTAAAACTCATGGTGGTCTCATGCCTGAGGTGCCAGGGAAAACAACATACAGGTCAGACAACACAAAGGTCCCTTGTTATCATGAAGCTGTTGATAAGAACTTCTGTAATGGAGGGACAGTGCAGCCAATGATCCTGTGGACAGCCATGTGCTCTTGTCTACCTCAGGCAAACACTGGGACTGGTAAATCTTTATGAACCAGGGCTCACAAGAGGTCCATTCTCCAGCAGGCAGTAGTGGATAACAGACCTGGCATCGGTCCTGTATAGAAAAATCCTGTTAATAGATCATGTTCTACAAAAATAAAAAAATAAAAAAATAAAATCCTGCAAAATTAAGCGTTTTCTCAAGATGAGTGATTGGTCTCTGCTAATCTCCTGCTACAGGACAGGAGGTGTCAGTGCACATCTCTCAGATATGACATTGGCTAAGGCATTGATAGCCCCTCATCCAGTGGGAGACACTGAGACCTTTGTGTCTTCTGTGCTTCTTCAATTTCTTAAAAAGGAATAAGTACCATCAAAACTTCCAACAAATGCCTAAAATGTAAAACCCCAATGAAGATTCATCAGCTCTGTATGGTGGAGAGCTTTGCAAGCAAAAAAGTCTCAATGATACATGATTTCATCATACCAGGACCTTTGCACAGCCAAAAATCCATAGACAGGAAGCATTAAAAAAAAAAACAAACAGGCAAATCCACTGTTGTGTACTACTGCCAAAAAGAGGAAGATTTACTGGCTCTAAAGGACACATTAAGGTTTCCAGTATTAAAGCAAACAAGTGCACCCCAAAGAAGAATGGAAAGGTTACACAATCTCTTCAGATTGTTTGCAGTGCTCAAAATACTTGCATACCAAATAACCTGTAGATTAGGAATTAATAGGCAATACCCTTGCTCACAAAATCTCCATTGCTTCAGAGCATGAGAGACCAGTCTTCCCTTTTTCCTAGAGCATTGCACTGAGAGAGTTGCCCCCTATTAGTGAAAAGGGAATGTCTTCAGCTATTGGCTCTTGCTTTTCTTACTCTTTCAAAAAAGATGAAAAAATATTGGTGGTTTTTAATTCCACCACAGAAGTTGGAGCAGGGATGAGAACTCCCACAACAGAGCAGGCAACTTACTGGGAATGCTACAGAAGCACAGAGCACAAATTGTTACCCAGCTCATAACTGAAGGCATGGGCATGCCATGCTTTACCTTGGCAAAACCAATGAAGAGCATTGCAGAAGCCTCACACAAATGAGCTGAGCAGACACTGCAAAGTCAAAGCCTTAGCAGGCACAGGTTGCAGCAGGGGAGATTTCAATTGGCTGTTAGGAAAAGTTTCTTCACAGCAGGAGTTGTCAAGCATTGGAATAGGCTGCTCAAGGAAATGCTTGAATCACCAGCCCTGGAGGCATTTCTAAGTCATGAGGATGTGGCACTCAGGGACACGGTTGAGTGGTGGACTGGGCAGTGTTGGGTTAATTAAATTAGAAGCTCTTTCCAACCTCAATGAATCTACTTGAGGCACTCAAGAAATATTCCAAAAAAAAGAACTAGCACATTCTTGATGAGAGTTTCTGACAACAAAATATGAAAAAAATACACATACCCTCAGTAAAAGAAGAAAGCTACAAAGTTCCAGCCATGCTTCTACAGCATCAAGTATTTTTTATAGTTAAATAAGAAAAAAGCAGATTCAAGAATGGTCACATAAAAGAAATATTTACATAATATTAAGATAGCAAAAGGTTGGTTGGTGAGATTAATGCCAAAAGGACACCACATAAATCATTGTCAAAGCACCTTGGCCCTATGCTCCTAAGAATTTTTTAAAAGCCATCTATTTTTAATAAGGTTAAAGCAGTTTTTATTCCTCTAAAATTCCCAGTTTCATCTGTGAATGGACAGCTAAAGACAAAACTTCATTTTCAAACTACTGTGTTACTTTTTCTAGACTATTTACAAGACTACTGTTCTACAAGACTACTAATCATCTTTTCAAAAGAGGCTTTAATTTTTTACTCATGTAAGAGGTGTCTCTGTGCAGTTTCACAGGTAACTGAACAAGCAAGAAACAGACATTTACATTTTGTCTTGCTAGGAAAATAAGGCTTGGGGAAGGATGTGAACCCTGTCATGCATGTGCCCTAAATGCATACATGTGCTATGGAAAGTACAAAGTCTGAGCAAAGCATTTTTTAAGAAAGTGCAAATATATTTTTTAATTCTTTAATGTATTTGTGTCAACAAAACAAAACAATGATAACTACACTTCCTTCCACTTGAAGCCAGTTTCAGCACTAAACTAAATCCTTTTGGAAAAGTCTATACCAGAGCTTCAGAAGTGCAACATTTTTATCTTCCCCCTTCTAGTGATTAGAGACTTTCAGCCTTCTTTGTATAACAGTCTAGGATGGTAGCCAAGTCTGACAACAGATCTTCAGACATGAATTCTTCATATTCTCTCTGTATTTTCACATTCTGTTCACCAAGGTATTTCTAGAAAAGAGGTACAGAAAGCTTTGTTAGCTCTTTCATGGTCTGTAGTGCACGATTCTGCTAAAGCATTTTAAGCAGTCATTGCACAGGTTAACTGATTTCAGTTCAAACACTTTCCTGAGACACCTACCAGAAGCAGGTTTAACCTGACAGGATGTTACTGCTTAAACTTAAATCAATTCTGATTATTTATACCACAGGTTTTGTCAGAAGATTTATCTATGGAATTATTCTATCTAGAATCCATGGACTCAGTGCAGCAGCTGAATAACTGATACTTCCTTAGAAAGAGTAAGTTCTTATTTCCAAGGGTTTAGGTGCAAATGTCTCTAGACAGACTTAATTCTGAATATCAAATTTCAGCTTACCTTTACAGATGCTGTATGAGTAGCAACTGTTTCCATAAGATGACTCAAGTCAGCAGTTATTTTTCTCTTCCCTTCTGTTGTTGTTTGCAAAACAACTTGATATCTAAAAGGTAAAGATACTCAGAAGGTCATGTCCATAATTAGAGAATTCCTGAAATTTAAAACAATCACTTGAAGTCTGATTTATCATCACGTTTAGCCATACTTTTTTTTCTATTAGTATTGATTTAAATTAAGTTAGACATCAATACTCAACTTAAAAAAACTGGATTGTGCTAACTGATAAGAAACAATGTACCTTAGAGTCCCAATACTCTTTCCAGACTTAGAGGTATAAAATGCAGTTCGCATGTAAGCTTGAAAACAAACAAATTTCTTTGCAAAACCATATATATAAAAAAAAATTAGATGGAAAACAGGAGTTCTGATACAGCAGACAAATAAGTCTAGCAAAATACTGTTGAGGAGAAACATCTTTCAGTTGTTAACTTGTGAAATTAATACACTGAGATGGATACATGCTGAAACAGCTTTATGTTACATTCAGGAGAATATCTTTATCCTTCAAAACCAAAATAAACAAGGCAAACATAGAAGTTATGAGTCTTACTGTCGTTGGATTTCATGCAATTCATTTGTGGCTTCACTGAGACCTTCATAGACACCACTCTCAAGTAACTGTTTGTGTTTCTTCAATAATTCCCGTTCATTTGCACATCTTTGCTCTTCCTCCTCTATCTCCTATAGTCATAAGGAAAGAAGAAAAAAAGTTGTACTGCTCAGAAGAAAAACAAATCTAAATTATTCCTTTCCATTACCTGATTACACCCTAGTGCTTGAATTCAAAATTGACTCAAGTGACTTGAAGTTCAGAACTGAAAAAAAATCCCTAATGGCATCTCTCCCAAACCTAAAGCTTCAGCTGTTTTCTGTGACATCCTCATCACAGAATAAACCTAACCATCTCTTTATTCCTCTAACCATATTTCAAAGATCTGTGTTGCAGCTATTTTCCCTTCAGAGTTAAACTCAAAGTGTTGTTTAGATAGTCTAAATAGCTTAGAAATGGTACATCATGAGCAACTGCTTCTAGGTTAAAATATAACCACATTTGAGTGGAAAATAGCTTTTCCTTTTGGTCTAAAGGAGTGTACAATTCCAAGTAATCCTCTTCAAGGACAATGACACTGATGTTATACAATCCACAAAACCAAAATTCTACCATCAACTCAACATGCAATTCTGATAGATTACTGAAACATCATCCTTCAAAAATAATTCTAATACTTTAGACTTACAAACAGCACTTTAACAATTACAAGAGGAATTACATGACTTTCTTATTAGAAAGATCCAGTGGCAACTGTGCATTTTCTGAGCTTTAGAGAAAAGTTCATGCAAGGGCACAGACCAAAAGCTAAATTTCATGTGGTTTTGAAAAACAGAAACTAAATTAGTTGCCTTTAGACAACTCACTAGGTGCTAGCAGTGAAATAACCCTGTTCCATGGCTATAGGACAGGAATTTGGATTTACAAGAGCACAGATGGTGAACATGGCTTAGTTTAAAGAACCTTTTTCTGCAGAGCACCACAGCCCCACCAAAGCAGTGTTGTCAGAGAAGTTGGGAAGTACCAAAACAGCCACTCAGTTGTTAACAGGGAGGGCTGGGCTTTGTTGCTGAACTGCAAGTGGGGAAAGGGATAGGGACTGCTCCTGTGCTGGGAAAGGAAGCTAAAGCAAGCAACCAAACCAAAAGCCTGTTAAATTGTTTAATGAATGTTCTTTTTAGTTTTTGCAGAGGCTGATTAAACACATTTACTAAAATCTGTCAATGTATTTATTATATTGTATTGTATTGATTAGACAAGGCAGATTTCTGTTAATCCTAAAATCTCCTTCAAGCACATGCTTGGAGACATCCTGAGGTCAGATGAGTGCTGCTGCTTTTATTACTGGATGCAATTATTTATGGTTTACAGAATCTGCTACACTATCATGCCAGATTCTCTTACAAAAAAGTGAAAACTGATTCAGTTGAGGTAGCAATGAAATCACATTTCTGAAAAGACTGAAAAAATCCTGTAAGAGGAAGTGAAGAAGGCAAAGGCAGAAGCCCAAACAAAAATGCAACACAAAAACTTACCTATAAGAACAGATACTAAGGATAACAGTATCATTAAGGATAGTTTGTCATCGAGCTGTACCTTAAGCTTCTGTTGGTAAAGATCATCCAGCTCTTCAGCTTCTTCTGTCAGCATTTTCACACTGCATTTCTTGTCCTTTAGCATCACAATCACCTAGGATGATAACATCACCAAGGAAACAGTTCAAAACAAATTCCAACATAAATGCATGCCATCACAAACTACACCTGGGAGCTCAGAAGAAAAACCAATTAAACTAGGCTAGGCTGGGATGGCATTACCTTGTTCATAGCAGCCTGTGCTCTGTTTTGGATAAGGGCTAATGCAGTGCTGATAACACACCAGTGTTTTGGCTGCTGCTGAATAGTGCCAGCACAGCACTCCAAGGCTTTCTATCACTACAGGGCCCCTCACTGAGTAGGATGGGCAAAGGGCTGGGAAGGTGCAGAGCCAGGCCAGCTGGCCAAGAGGACATTCCATACCACATAACACCAGCAATAAAAACTGAGGTAGAGGTAGAAGAATGAGGAAATAAAATTCTCCTTCTTTCAATCCATCCCAAACCCAATATCACCAAAAATCTTCTTGATGACAATCTGTCAGTAATGGTAAAAGCCACACAATCAACTGGAATGGGCAACTTAATAAAAACAAGTATCTCCAATGTTTATAGTCAAATATATCAACCTTAATTCAAGGAATACACAACATTTCAACCAACAAATACCCCAATTCTTAGAAAAACCTTTAGGTTCCATCACAATTAAAACAGTTTTCTCACAGCTTCTCCCCCTCTGCTGTCCTCAGAAAAACCCCAACCAATCCAAAACACCCACCACACCACACTTCACCTGGGTAAAAGGCTGAATGAAAGCAGTAGATAAGGTTTTAGGGTTGGTATCTTAGTTCTAATCTTCATTAACCAACACACCTGTTCCAAAGTATCTTCCAAAGACATTTTCCGTTGAGTAGCTTTAAGAATTTCTTCCTCAGTCTCATTGATGATCTCCATGAGGGGAACCTGTAATATGCATACAAGAAGATCTGACATTATCTGAACCAAGATGCATCCCAGTACATCTTCTATGGTTTTTAGGCTACTGGATTCTCCAGTGCCAAATCTCTTTCATATACTACAATGCCATTACAGTGACTCATCACACAAGCTTTTCAATGACACTGCATTGTGAGACTGAGAGATCTTTCCAGCATTTCCAAAGAAATACATCTTTTTTGTGAATGGTAACTAAAGCCTTCAGTGTTGACTCTGCTTACCTTGATCTGAGTTCTATATTTCACTAGGCAATTTGGTCCTGCCTCAGGATTAAACTTAATCTCAAAGTCATGGCCCTTGGAATTCTCAGCACTTAATGGAATTAATTTCAGCTTTCGAGCCAGTTTATGGTACTCTGCCAGTTGTGTTTCAATCTGCTCAGAGGAGAAAAGGGCAGAAATCACAGAAGAGATCCAAGTGAAAAGCTTTGCAAGAAGTAGTCACATAGTACTTTAAAGAAGTTGCTCTCTAGAGATAATTCCTTGTTACACCCCAGTATCCAAGAGCTGTATGTAATGCCAGTCCAGCATTGCTGCATTAGAAACTGTTTTATGATTCTTTCAGAGTTTGCTCAGCCAGGTTTCTCAGTGTACATGGCCAACACTGAACATTCTCCTATGGTTTTCCATATTCATCTGCCATAATTTTTCCTGCCCCAAGTTTTTGAGAATTAGCTGACAGGTAACCAAACGCATGCTGGAAAATAATACTAAACCAATGATCACTCATGTTCAATATGGCTTCCCTTCTTAGTTTTGACAGGAAATGCCACACAGCCACATTCTTGTTACAAACTAACTTGAACATACCGCCAAACAAAGTTCATTAAATGCTCTAATTTCTAATTAATGAATGCTATTAATATGCAAACATTAAAGAACCCAGTTTTTTTCCAGTTTTATGTGCTTCATACTTGCACATGACAATTTAAGTTAATACAAGTGCTTGATAAAGGGTAACCCTATCACATATTTGAAACTTTCTTTAGTTCTCCAACTGGCAAAGCAGAAGCTTTTAAATCCCATCACTTACAGGACTATCTTTTCATTCTGTTTGAAGGGATTGAACTTGGCCTGAAAGACATTACAATTTCTATACAAAGAGCTAATCAGGCTCTAAATGCATGCAAAGCTGTTGACTCTAATTCACTCGTTTTGCCTTACTTTCTTGCTCTGGAATATTAACATAAGCCTGAAATTTCTTGTGTTATCAAAGCAATGGCATGCTAATGTTATCAAAGCTCTTAATGCTACAGCAGTGAGAGCTGACAGTGCTTCATATTTTAGTTACATCTCTTGTGATGAAGGAAAGAAATACATTTCCATTAATCACAAAACAGAAAAAGGGGGAAAATAGGAACATTTTTCAGAGATACTGTAAGCAGAGGCCATTCTCATCAGTTTTGCCTGGTTAGACACATGTATGGTGTTGTTAGATTATTTAGGAAAGAAATGATCAAGACTCCAGTTTGAAGCTTGCATGATGAAAGCTGACAGCCATCTCTGAGGTTAGTGGGGTTTCCACATACCGCCTCTTTATGCCTAGCATACTTTAGCTCTTCATTCCACAGCTGATGTTCTTCTGCTTTCAGTTCCTTGGTCAGCTTGTTAATGGTCTCCTGCAGTTCTGTTCTCTCATGTTTTATTCTCTCAATGTCCACAGCTGAGTGCTTTTGGTTATCCAAGATGTGCCTGAGCCGGGCATTCTCCTGCTTCGTTGCTTCTACTTCTGTTTCTAAGGTCACAAAACATTTGTGAAATGGACATCAAATAGCAGCCTATATATAGAAACCTCACTTCTATTTTATGAGTAATTAACCTAATTATTATCTATCATTACCATTTCATTACTCTAGTGTATAAAGAGCTATTAGACAAAAAAATAATCGTTATTAGCAATCCATTCTGGAAAGCTTATTTGCAGCATCATCCTACTCCAGGTATCTTACTCTCTTCTCAAGTTAAGAGCTATAATTATTTGAAGATTACAGTAATTTCACTATTATAAGGTGCACCTGATTATCAGCCACACATCCGGGTGTCAGCAACTGTCTTGGATTACAGGATGCGATAAAAGATATCTACTCTATCACCATCTATTGAGGGTGGGGGCAGTGATCCTTATCTCCATGGGAGATGTTCTGCTAATGGGCCATCCATTGAAACCAGGCAGGGCATTGTTCTTTATCTTTTCACAACCCATCCTTCCTCCAGCCAGTCATTTTCTGCTAATGGCCATTGAGTCCCACTGTGGGACTGATAAAATTACTGCATCCCATTGGGAGTTGCTCCAGCCAGGGGGAAGAGCCCAACATTTCTCACCAAGATAAAAACAGAGGTTTTGGGACACTAAGGGAGCCCCTTTCTCCACTGGACTCCAGAGGGAAACCGGATTTCTCCACATCCCCACTGGAGCTTGGGAGGGAAACTGCACCTTGTACAGGAGCACTGCTCCAACTGAGCCACATCTGTCACTGCAGGAGGATGCAGCCACCATGGAATGGGACTGCTGCCAACACCCTGCCTGACTGACAGGTGTCAGGTTGTACTCTGACTGTGTCAGGGTTTGGGGTTTGTTCTTTGTAGTACTGTATTTCTATTTTAATTTCCCTAGAAAAGAACTGTTATTCCTAATTCCCATATCTTTGCCTGAAAGCCCCTTGATTTCAAAATTATAATAATTTGGAGGGAGGGGGTTTACATTCTCCATTTCAAAGAGAAGCTCCTGCCTTTCTCAGCAGACACCTGTCCTCCTAAAACAGGAACTTTTTGTTCTTTGTCCATATATAAGCCGCACCTGATTATAAGTCGCACTTTGGGTTCAGACCAGAATTTTAGTCAAAATGGTGCGGCTTATAATTGTGAAATTACTGTACTTCTAGCTTCACTGTCCTGACTGTGATCAAGGCCTCCTTACCTGCTGTCTCCACTTCATCATTAAGACTTCCCAGCTTTTGATCAAGGAGGGCTAGATGAGATTCCATACTGGCTAAATAAGCCTGGTATTTCTGGACATCTGCTTCAAGAGACGATTTCAGGTTTTGTAGCGTTACTCTACGATCCTAGAAAACGGGTGAAAACAACAGCCACTCTTAGATGAATATAAAACAATGACTTCACTTTCCAGACAAGACAGTAATTAGTCAGTAGCAATAGTACAAATATAAAACTAAAGAACTTGAAACATTTTTTTATCTCTGACAGCTGAGTCAAGTCAAACACCTTTCAATTAACAGCATGGAAGTCTGAAAAGATTTTTAAATTTTCAGCATTAAGTCTCTCATTTCCATCTGACACTGCATTTAGTTAATTCTTACTACAGGTAGTTCACAACTCAACTCCAATAATATACAGAGAACAGATAAAATTAGGGCATGGAAAGCTGGGACTAAACCCAGCACATTTTGAACAGTTGGCAGGAGTCTCAATTTGCCACCTGCACAGCCACTAACCCATTTTTAAACTCATGATGCATTAAAAGCAGAAATCTGGTTTTCCAAGCAAAATATTTTCTATCAAATATATTGTTACCACTGAATCCCATGTGTCACACCAAAATGTTTGGAAAACAGTGTTAAAATCTATGTTAAAGTGGTTCAAGTATTTTATTTATATTTCAGTCAATACAAGATCTTATTACCTGGAAATACATGTACATTATCAATCAAATAGTGACTGAAGACTCTACAGGAAAAGCCTCGTTCTATAATGGTACAGAGTCTGTAAAAACCCAGCCTAGTTAAAATCTCAAAGCACTGAGAATTTCCATTTGTTATGTATCATAAGTATCTTCAGAAATGGTCAATACTATAAAATTCAACTCCACTACAAAAGCAGAGACCTAATTTACTAACCGGCTCACTTTCCTTTTCTTTTTCTACTTTTGCAATCTCTTCTTGAAGTCTTTTGTTTTCAGCTGCTAAACTTTCCAGCTGGACTTCATCTACATTAAATAAATCCTCTGTGGGAGAGCAGAAGAGAGTGGGCTTACAAATTAATCTCACTCAAAATAGGTGGTGCATTGAGTATCTGAACTTTAGCTTCAGCTCAGTAAATACTCATTATCTGCACCATTATTTTACACTAAAGAAATAACTAAAAACCACCAAGAAAGTTACCAGAAAAACCTTTCATTAAAATGCAACCAGGCAAAAACCCCAAAACAAGAAGAGAAATGGGTTTCTCAGTCCTCAAAGTCATTCCCAAGAGGTAAGGGCTTCCAAATTCTCATATAGCCCACACCACAGGACAGTGTATCAGTCAGGACTGCCTTGTGAAGCTAGAACAGATCAAACCTATTTAACAACCTCTTTCTTATCCATATACTTCCTTGCTATTTGGGACGTATTTTCCCTAACTTGATTTGGCCTTTGCCAAACAATGAGATGATTATGTTTTCCTAATATCCAGTGACAGTGTGGGAGCTTATTTCCTCTCCAATGGATGGCTCCAGTTTGCAAACAAAGGGCCCTTAGTCTGGCTTTTTATAGGAGAGCAAAGAAAGTAAGAAATGTTTTTCTTCCTTGTTCATACATTCTCTTTGTATTTCTGTAGGTGGTGAGATGAGCGAGTTAAAAAATCCTAATGATGTTCCACCTCCCTGAAGACAAACACAGGTGCACACTAAATCATATACAGGAACCCTCACAAGAGAGTTTGGAACTCTTGCAGACTGCTTTCAGAGCTTTCAAAATCTGAACTCACTTATCAGGTGTGCATCCTCTGGAAATATTTTTCTTTTTTTCAATTGTTAACTTTGCCAGATAGAAACAAGGGTCACTGCATAGATGGAGCTGGCATCTGAAGGACTGTATACTGGTTTTCTGTGACAAAGCCATTAAAAAACCAGGTGACACAGCTACAGCTGAGAGCAGATCATGACCCATCTATCTGTACTACTAAAATTTATATAAAAGAAGAGAGCATTAAGTTGAAGTAACTGAAAGGTACTTGGGAATTTCAGATTCCCTTAGATCACTTTCACTTGTAAACCAAACAAACTGATCCTAGAAGAAAAGAATTCAGTAACAAAAATGGAGGACTCAATTAAAACTTAAACTTACTTAATTTTGACTGCACTTCAGCATCCACCTCCTCAAAGGTATCTCTCCCTTTCATGAAAAGATCATAGCACTTCAAACAGTAGTCCAAGAAAAGCTGAAAACAATTTAAAAATATTTCATTTCAACAATTCCAATGCCTGTAAAATAACTGGCTAGTCTAAAACTACTCAATCAGCAGAACTAAAGAGACATCAAAAATATTTTCAGTGCTTTGATTGTACTTTTGTAAAATTCAACTGTTTTCCTCCCTTTAAACCTAGAATGTCAACAGATTATATTCAGGCAGGAGGAGGAACCTGTAAGTCACATTGTGAAAGGAAGGAAATGTTATCTTTTTCTAGGATATTTAACAAGGATTGTAGGTACAATATTTAAGAATTTTTCATCTTGATGTATATGATTCTCTCAGGCTAATTTATGGAAACTGGAGATATGTTGAACAAAACTCTTCAGTAAATACAACAATTAAAATTCAGATCTGCAGATGTCAAAGAACTAATCTAGAATTAAAGAAAGGTTACCCAGAAAGAATTTGCTAGACACTAAGTTACAGATATTTCAGAAGCAATTACACCAGTATTGGGAATTCTGTATCAACATATATGCATAAGTATTGGTGTAGAAGAGCACACTTAGTTTAAAAGCATTTTTACTCGCCAACCAACAGGTTGTAACCTTAGCCCAAAATTATGATTTAACTTGATTTTTACAATTAACTATAATGCAACCCCTTCCAAACAGCTGCTAACAGTAAATTAAGTCTGAGTAGTATTAATAATCTATGATAAATTAAAAAGAAAGCAAGCTGTTGGATTTCTAAGAGCCTGAATTACATTTCCATCCTATTTTAAAGCTCAGAAATAGAGCATTACAGCCAATTTTGACTCAGCAAACTGAGGAGATATTGGCAAAAGCCACTACATTTAGAATTAAGTCTTTACACTGCACTGCTGTTAACCTCAGAAGTCTCAAGTGCTAAAGCAAAATATACCAGAAACTACTAAAATAATAAACAGCATAATTCCCTTTCTCCACAAAGGAGAACTGAAACAGTAGATACTTGGAGAAGAAGGTATTTCTGTTTAACACCCAGTCTTCAGCAATAGTCTGGCCATGATGCCTGCTCAGGAAATAGCTGACCAGGCTTTTTATATAATGCTACTCCCTAGAAAGTGTTGTGACTATAAAAGGGAACAGAATCTATCAAGACATGACACAATAAGCTAAACTGGATTTAAATTGTGTTGGTTCAGCACAGGAGTAATTCTGATTCTAACTGTACCTCATGATGTACAATTCCACCATCAGTCTCTCCTCCCCAGCCTGGTCTGGCATCGAATGCTGGAGCATCTTCCCTCAGTGCATTGTACAGCTGAGAAGCAGAGGTGCACACACAAAGAGCAAATGTGAACACATCCATTAGTTTTCATATTGTTCTCATGATAAGAAGCAGAGTAACCCTGAGTTTCAGCAAGCAGGTTGGAATGAGCCTGCATTGACTGAAGAGAGGTGTGAACTGGCCAGTCAACATTGACAAATTGTCTTGTGTCTTTTCAGCAAAAGTGACAGGATTTTCATGGGTGCTCAGTTCAGCAGTGCTGAACTTCTGTCACAGGTTCCAAGTTTTGCTCAGACCTGAGCTGACAGCAACAACAGTTACCACTACCAAAAAAAACTCAAACCAAACAAAACCAAAATTAAATAAAAACATCCCACCTGAACACAAAACTTGTCACTCTGTATCAGAAGCACAGGACAAGTGAATAATTTCAATTGAAAATTCCATCCTTAGATTTCAAATTTAGGAGAGAATGGCAGATGTCCTAACATTTGCACTCAAGATACACAGTCTATTCAGTGATTATACCCATTAACTTTCACATTTAATGTAAATATAAGCCAGAATTTCCCCACCTTTTCTGTATGTGAACTTATCCAGTGCATACATTTAAAGAAAAAAATGATCCCATTATAACATGAAAAAATCATTTTTAAAGTTACTGAAACATAAAGCTAAGGGGTCAGTTCCCAGATGACAGCTAAGAACATCCACCTTTTTTTTTTTTTACATACATGTTAGACAAGGAGATTTGTAGAAAATATTTACTAGATCTGTATTGAAACTAACATTCTAGCCTGGAAAGCTGAAATATTTATCTCAAGACAAATGTTACCTTGACACATTCAATTAACCAATCCAAAGCTGCCACAATCTGAGGCCAGGTGTGGGGTGCACCCACAGTGTACATGGAGCTTTTTGACAGAGGAAAGGGGTACCTATAAGGCCAAAGGAGACATTCTTCATAGCTGTGATGAAAACAAACCACCACATTTTGAAAATAAAGCAGCACATTTTTATATGTAGATGAAGGCACAGAAGGAAGAGCAAGCTCAATTGTACTTTATACTGTATTTCAAAGGAAATAAGTTGGGTTCTTACAGCACTGTTTTATTCAATTATCATGGGTTTCTCATTGAAGTGATTCATAAAATACTTTGGTTTGACAAGGACCCCTAAGGATCAACAAATCCAACTCCCTGCTCCTCACAGGACTGCCTACAAATAAACCATATGATCAAGAGTGTTGTCCAGATGCTCCCTGAACTCCCAAAACTTTAACTGACTTGTTAGAATTAGGCACTTCAGCCAGAATTACACTCTTGGTGCAGCAGAGTGTAATCCTTTGCAACATTTCAAGCTCAGTCAGCAGTTTCAAATGTTACAGATTAAAGCAAAATTTTAATAAATGCTGAGAAGTGAACAAAACAGATTTACACCCACATTTAAGGAGCCCTGGCACTTTCACACCATAATGGGTTCAAATCTACAGGAGTAAAATACACTTTTTTTTTAAATGAGACTGAAAATTCCCAATTATCAACAGGAAGATTTTCTTTCTTGGAAAGCCTTGGGGTGTTAATGATTTCAAACACTGAACAAATTCAGCAATAAACCACTCAGATACTTAGTGCTTTTTTTCACCTCAACATTTTGGTCATTTCCACATTCTGCTTTAAAAGTAGAATGAGAAAAGTTGCAGGAAAACTTATTTTAAACTAAATTAACTTGATCCAAAAATCTGGAAATTTTAGTTCTTTGATTCCAACAGAACAAACTGAAAGGTCTGCAAAAGAAAATTGTCTCTTGTCTTTCAAAGTTTCATACAAATAATCAATTAGATTTTACATTACAAAGCAAGATTCCACGAGCTTATAGTTCTGCAAGTTGAAATTTAAAATGTACAAGAGACACTGAAAATCAGAGATTAAACCTAGAGCAAAACAAAAGTGAAACAAAACAATCCCAACATTGTACTTTCAGAGTCTTATCTGAAAAAAGAAACCAATCCATTCTCCCTAACTATCAACACAGAATTCTTAGCTTTTAATTCTCTAGCCATAGCATATCTATTCAGCCCAGGGAACTAACAATAATCATCTTACCCAAGGTCTTTAAAAACTTTGGGAATTTCCTCTTCAAATTTTGAGCCAGGCAATTCATAAGAAGGGCAGAAGAATTTATAGATAAAGATGAAAATCTTTAAAAAGTCCTTAACTGATGGAGACTGTAGTGATTGCATGGAAGCCTTGTGGGGATAATCATTCTCAATGAGGAACTGAAAAGAGAAATAACACTTTGGATTAGTACATTTTACACCTCATAACATGCATGCAGAAAAAGTGAATATGTTACCTCATAAAGCTTCTTGATGCACTGCTGGATGAATGCCTTGTCATGAAGGGGCCTGGGATCCTTGATCTTTTCTGTCCCAAACACCCCACACTGGCTGCTGCACGAGCCTCCAAGCCCACTCACTCTAAGGACAGACAATAAATACAGACCTTGTGACAAGCAAATAGAAAGAAGAACTCTCTTCATGCTGAAGTCACAACAATTGCTACATTTATGTTTTCTTTGCATTTGTTGTACAAAGTGATACTTGAAGTTTTCATTTTGAGGTACATTGGAAAAACATCAACCTGGAAGTCACAATGCCCCATGTACAACAAAGGGATTACTGCATCCTAGATTAATACTGTCTTCATTATTTTGAAAGGAATAAACTTTCAGAGAGCAGAAGAATATCCCAAAGATGAAGAAGAAAAATCATGTCGGTGACCACAAGCACTAAAATATTTAGGGAATATTTAAAAGGGAAAGACCCCTGCAACACTGGGGCCCTAGGAAAGAAGATACCACAACACAAAGTCATGAGCTAAGCAGAAAGATTATAGATTTTTGGAAGGTCTGTATCTTACAGAGAAGAAACTAGTGCAGAGTATACTTCAGATACCACTCTTCCTTAAACAAGGAAATGTACTGAGATACACTTAAGGTCTGCAGTGCACATCATTCCCAAAAGAAGAAGAAAAAAAAAGTTCCCAAAGCAATTCTGCTCTGCAGCACTATTGTTTAGTGATCAAGGACCAGAGGAAAGCAGACCTGAAAAATCTGCTCGCCTCAGATCCATTGTTCCCTATAATGAAAATCTGTCAAGAAAGAAAAATCCCACAATTATGCAGGACCATTGTTGGTTTAATTTACAGTGCAAAAGAATGAAAGCTATCCATACCTGCTCCCAGCACAGCTGACTCTGCTTTCTGAAGCTCCAGGTGTAGGTTTGCTCGTGCTCAGCCTCCCAAAGGTGCTTCTGTCCCTCCTGAGGAACAGAGAGAAGGATGCCAGTGCCTATTTCTACCAATTCATCTTTTACTTGTACAAGAGCTGTTCATGCACTCATCTATTCCTAAGCACCTTCAGCACAGCAACATCTTAGACTGAACTGATGCACTCAGCCACCTCCCAAGAAACATGGTACAAAGGGTTACCATCTGAAATGGGACACAGGTACACAAAAAGGTTAAAGCAAGTATTTTTACCAAACTGGAGCACTTGTGCAAGCATCCTTGGCTGGAAGGAGCCTTCTTCTCACTGGTTAAATTTTTTTCCCTTGTTTGCTACTCACACACTCAAACATACTATGATAAATCTCTTCAGAATTAATTTTATATGCTTATTTTTAGCAGTGTGAGCAGCAAGACTTACATCTGAGGTGCCTGAAGACCTGTCTTGCTGGTATCTGGCACTCTCCGTGCCATCCTGGACTGTCGACTGCTGCTTCCAGCAGTGCTTGAGCTTCGCCTCATTGTGACTCTGCTGGAAATCACAATCCCTCAGAATCCCAGCAGCAGGAAATCTAAGGATATTAAGGTATTTCTTTTCTAAATGCCACAACGATTTTGCAAAGGTTCAGAATAAACAAGTAGACCTGTACATTGAACCAAAAAAAAAATAAAAATAAGAAAAAAGATTATGTAAGACTCCAGAAATGCACAAAAGCAGCCACGGTCTTCCAAATCAGCTGTTTTACTGTTGAAAGGTCAGTGGTTATTCCAAACCTACTGTTATGTCTTTCTTTATATTTGGTTGTTTCAAACCCCCAGGTTCCAAAAAGCAAAAGAGCTGGAGCAATTTTTCAGTTCAGCCCACTGGAAAAAGGGCCACACTACCACAAGTACTGCTCACAGCACTTCAGCCACACCTCAGCTCCTGAGCTGCTCATTCTGAGCCTCCCCCCTCATTTGCAACTGATCTCCCCATATCATAGCACAAGAACTGGAAAACCTGTTCTGACATTACATTATGGTTCTCTTCAGACCATGCATGCAGAATATAAATCAAACTGGAATATTAATACCATTGCCCCACAGTGGCATAAGGGAGAATTTGATGTAAACAGAATTAACTCAGGAATAAAATGCCAGTTTCTGCTCTCTACAGAGGTTTTACCATTTGTGGGATGTGCTTAAATGACTGAATTAGAGCTAATAAATGTCCCCTCCACTACAAACATCACCAAAATACATTATTAACATAAACTGTTGCTTCATTTTACTTCCAGTTCCACTGCTCACAACCCACAACAGAAGTTTAGCTTAAGCTCAGGTCATAGGGCACCATAGTCATGACTTGACTGTGCCTGGGGAAGAAGCTGCATTATTCCATTACTTAACTGGGATCAACCACAGAGATTGAATTTTTAGAGATACAGCAAGCAATTAGCACAACAGAATCAATTAGACTGGAAAAGTCCAACTTAGGACCAAACAGCACCTTGTAAGCCAGATCACAGCACTAAGAGCTACATCCAGCCTTTCCTCAGACAGCTCCAGGGACACTGACTCCAGCATCATGCTGGTGCTTAAGCAAGATTAACACACTCATTTATGACAGTGTATAATTGCAATGCATAATGGCCTTTTCTGTGAAGAAATTCCTACAAGTGTCCCAGCAGAGCCTAGCGCAGTTTGAGCTCTCCTCTCGCTTGTTGCCCCTCCCCAGCTGGCCACAGGCTCAGCAGGTGTAAGGTCACCCTTGAGCCTCCTTTTCTCCAGACTAAACAACCCCAGCTCCCACAGCCACTCCTCATCACACTCCTTGCCCAGCCCTGCTGTCCCTCTCCGGACACGCTCGGCCCGTCCATGTCCTTCCTGAGCTCAGGACCGGGCACGGCCCTGGAGGAGCGGCCCCAGCAGGGCCGGCACAGGGACACTGGCACTGCCCTGCGCACCACTGCCACCAGCCAGGACACTGTAACAGCGGAGTCCAAGCAGGTATTTCAGAGCAAACACGCTAGCGGAGGCTAAAACAAAATTTTAAAAATATATATAAAAAAAATAAAAATAGTAGGAGCGCGCCAGAGCTGGAGCGCAGCTCCACCCGCTCGCCCTGAGTGCGCATCATAACCCATAGCGAAGCCTCGCTTTCCCAGATGCAGCAGGATGTCAGAGAAGGAATCAAAGCACGGAGCATTTCCAGCAGCAAGGCCAGCCCAGGACTCACCGCCGCCGCACGAACACGTGTCCTGCTGGTTGAGGGTGTTGTTGTTGTTTTTATTGTTGCTGTTATTGTCGTTGTTGTTGCCGCCCCGCTCCCCGCCCTGCCGTCCCCGCCGCCGCCTCCTCGCAATTTTAAATCCCCCGGCCGGAAGTGCCCAGAGCGCCAGCCGGAAGTGCGTCACGGCCGGGCCGCTGGCGGAGCTGCGCGGGCAGGAGGGAATGGAGGGGAGCGAGGGAGGGAATGGAGGTGAGGAGCATCCTGAGGGGAGCAGGACCCCAACCCCCGGCAGGGCTCGGGGAAGGGCTATGGTCCTACAGCGACCGCCCGCGGTGAGTGTGGGCTAGGCGCTGCCGGGCCACAGCGAGCCCCGGGCTTTCCTGCAGCCCCCGGGAGTTTTTCTGGGGAAGAGGCCGAGCCGAGGTCCCTGTGCTGGGGAAGAGGCCGAGCCGAGGTCCCCGTGTGCCCGCGGGATGGCAGTCGGGGCCTGGGCTCAGCAGCGCTGCGGCTGGCCCTGCCCTTGTGCCTGTATTCCTGCTCCTGGTGCCGTCATAGTGATCCATGGCTCTGTCTGGATCTATGGTATATACATACATATATATATATATGTGTGTGTGTCTGTATGCATAGATACAGTGTACGCACACGTATGTACTGTGTATATATGCATATATATGTGTGTATATACAGTGTGCCCATATATACGAAATACACATAGTCTATATACCAGGGATGTAACATGCAGTAAACGTATACAGTGTAAATGCATACATATGTGGTGTATATACAGTGTATAGATATACACACCTCATAAAGGTGTCAGTCACACTGGGCTTTTTGTTTAAATCTGTTCCCCTTGAACTACATTTAGATAACTATGCTTTTTTTATTTCACATGGCAAAGTCTTGCAGTAAAGGTGTGCAGCTTGCTGATGCAGTGCAGAAGGCCTGTGATTATTTTTTGTGAATAAGCTGTGCATGTGCAGAATCACCTTAAAGGCTAAAATAAAATCATTCTGCAGTGGAAATGAGGAAATGAAGAAGTCTGATGACTTGGAGGCTTCTAATGATATTTGGTGAAAATGTGGAAAAGACAGATTTTGGAAAAATCTGTGACTCCATTTAGCCTCGTATCATTCACAGATTAGAAAGGACTGGGTTTTTACTGTGTTTGTGTGGTTAAAGGTTATAGCTCTGCAAGTCAACCCAGATTATTTTGGTACTTATTTATATCTGTAGACTCGTCAAAATGAACCCAAACAACCCCAATTTTGTATCTGCAAGTGAATCTGTGAATGTCAGCTGTTGAATCCATTCATGAATTTCAGTCAGTGTCATGATAGGGAGCAGTACAAAATATGCTAAATTCCTTCAGCAGTCATTTGTTAAAACTCCTGCTTTGATTGCTTCATAGTCAAGATTTCATCCACCTGTGAGTTATCACATGCTTATAAGAAGGTATAATTTCTAAAGATATGCTTATTAATTCTGTTGAAGCAGTATGAACTTCTCTTATCACAAACCTAGGTATTAAAAAATTATGATTCTGTACTCTCTGATATCTAGAGGTGGCACTATTAATTTATTTAAAAAATCTTTTTCTTCCCCTGTCACTAATCTGGGCATTGTAATAAAGTGTATTTTGAAGATTGTGTAATCAGAAGCTATGGAAACCATGGTATGTATTTTAAACCTTTAATAAAGACACTGTAACTGACAATGGACAAATGGATGAACCCACCTCACTGACAATCAAAACTCATAAAGGCTCCATGATTTGGAAATAAAATGGGGCTCTAAATTTTGTGAAGGGAAGGTGCTGAAGTGAATGACAGTGTATATAGATCCAAGAATCGTGTCATCCTGGACTGACTAACAGGATATTTGAGAGTTTTGCCACTTAGAAAAGTTGCAAAAATCAAATTCCAATACTTTAATTTGATTTACTGATTGTACTTCTGTAAAATGCAGAAACTGTTGTTTTATGAAGTGAATTGAAATGTGGAAAATGACTGGTTTTTAGATCCCAGTATACATTTCCATTAAAAATATGTTCATAGGCACAGTAACTTGAAATTAAATTAGAATTTTAAATTAAACTTCAGATAATTGCTTTGAAAGCTGTGTTTGGTTGAAAGAATGATATTCCACATCTGTTGACTGAAATGTTTTATTCAGTATTTTCTTACTCTTTCTTTCTTCAGCCTTCTAATTATTGTAACTTTACCAAAAAATGAAAACCAACAACAGAAGTTAGCATGGTGTATGGTTTTGGCTGGGATACAGTTAGTTTTCTGGCTGGACAGCCAGTGCAAAGTTGATGAAGTGGGAATGCTCCAAATGAGAAATAAACCCAAGATTTTAAAAAGCCCCTGAGCCAACATAAGGGAGGCTAAAGGTAGATATGTTGCCCAAATGTCTGCCCCCAGATGCAGCTGCTTTGTCCTTTCCAGCCTGGTCAAGATAGATCAGAAAACATCAAAGATTCTCATTTTGGGTTAGGCATGAGGATAATGTTGACAGCAACAATTCCAACATCAGTGTGTTAAGCTGTGCTTGCCCTAAGTTAATTTGTTAATTTGTTTCAGTTTCCCGTGCTCTGCAGGTGCACAGAGGAAGCTGGGAGGGAGCATGGCCAGGAGGGGTGACCCAAAATGGCCAAAGGGATATTCCATGTTCACTGTATAAATGATGGGAGCTGGCAGGAGCCATGGATTTGTTGCTGAGGGATGGGCTGGACATCAGGCAGTAGGTGCTGAACAATTGTATTGTGTGTCAGTTGTTTCTCTTGGGTCATACTTCTCTCTCTCCCACTTTTTAATAATAAAAGTAATGTTAATAATTTATTTTGTTTCAATTTTTCAACTGTTCTTATAGTAGCCCATGAGGTTTGTTTTTTTCCTTGGGTTCTTCTCCCATCAGGGAGTGGGAGGCATGTGGTGTGGACTCACACACAGCCACACTGGCTGTGTTGTCCTTGGTTGCCAGCTGGGGTTAGACCAAGACACACACCTTGCTATCATACCTTTGTAGCTTTTGAGCCTATAATATCAGTAATTGGCTCCATTTCCCACCTGCAGATTGAAAATATTTTGATTTCAGTTGCATTCCCTGGTCAAGTAGATATTTGAAAGATCTTTTCTTTTTTCCTTTGGTTTTTTTGTGTCCATACAGGTCAGAAAGCTTATTTGGGAAGGCACTTTGTATTTAGTCCAAGAGAGACTCAGAAGTTTTCTTCTCCATACTACTGCAAAACTCAGTTGCAGGGAGAATAATGTTCCTCAGTGCATTGTCTGTGGGTTGGCTCAATGATGTGAAATGGCAAAGCAGTTTCCAGTTGTGGGTGACAGTGACCATCAGGCTGTACGTGTGCTAGAGACCATGGAACAGGTTGGACACGAGCCTGGGGAGACAAAGTGAAGTTCATCTCATATTAAAATCCTCTGTGGCCTATGGGGAAACAGCAAATCTCCCTCTGGAGAGCCTAAGTCAGGAATATGCCAGCACCTATCATGCCAATATCTCCCTGTCTTGTTTGCACACAAACCTCCTGTTGAACCTGACAGAGCTGCCAAGCTGGCCAGAAAAATGAGGGACTTTTCAGACACAGCCTCCTCCCCTTGGAGACCTCTCTGAGCTCCCCAGCTCCTTCTGATCTCTGCCCCATCCTTGACTTGTCCACCCCACTCCCTGCCCCAGGAGCCATTCCTGGGAAGCAGTTACCAGCAGAGCCTTTAGGAACTGAGAGCCTCGAGGCTGAAGCCTTCCAGCAGGAGCCCCAGCTCTCAGGTGCACCCAGTTCATCTGTATTTCCCCCATAACTGTTATTTGCTACATAGAGCAGTCCCAGCACTGCTGTGTTTCATCCCAGCATTTATTTAACCTTATTTATTGTGCTGTACAATGTGGCAGCTTCAGTGAGGCCCTGTGGTCCCCCCACCTTGCCCTGCCTGGCCTGGCTATCCCCAGGGCACCTTGCTGAACTCTCCTGTGGTGCTGCTGGCTCCTGGGCTTGTGGTGTGTGTCCTTTCTAGAGGATGATTTTGTTCAACTCTCTCTGGAGGACAGCAAAGCCCAGGTGTCAGCAGAGAGCCTGGGTGTCCTGAGGCAGGACATGGAGCTGATGCAGTGTGGTATCAGGGCTACCAAACTGTGAGGTGTGGTAGCCCCTCTGTGCATCCCTGTGGGGTGAGGAGGACAGGGCAGGGGAGTGTGAATGGGAAGAGGTTCCAGGTGTTCTGGATGAGGTGTGGTAAAGGCAGGGCAGCCCAGCCTGCCTGCACCTCTAGTGCTGCAGGAGGGACCTTCACACAAAGCCTTGGGGCTTGCCACTGCTTTCCCAGATGCAGCAGGATGTCAGAGAAGGAATCAAAGCACGGAGGATTTCCAGTGAAGAAGACACTGGGAGGAGTTGGACATGTGTTCTTCCATTCCATAAAATGAGGAAAACCAGAGGCCAGAGTGAGAGGTGAGGAGTTTCCAAAGTCTGCCAATCCCTGGTGACTGCCCTCCCTGGCATGCAGGGACTCAGTGCCTCTGGCACAGATCACAGGGTGAATGTCCTGGTCTGGCCAGGATGGGGTAAATTTTTGCTATAGCCAGGAGAGGACATGGCTGGGACCTGGAGGTTGTTCTGAACCTCCTCCCACCATTTTCCAGGGACAGGGGAGGAAGTCCCCTCTGGAGAAATGCATGGCAGCCTGGGCAGGTATTGCCAGGCTCCACGGGGTGCATGATTGTCCCATCCCACTCTCTTGTGCACTTCTTTATTTATACTGTTGCTGTTACTGTTCATTTTCATGGTTCATTGCTGTTTCCAGTATATTGTTCTTGTCTCAACCCATGATCTTTTCCTTTTGTGCCTCCAGTTCTCCTCTCAAGCCCACCAGAGAAGGGAGGGGAAAGGGAGAAGGGAGTGAGGAGCAGTGGTTTGCAGTGTTCCAGTGGGAATTCCACTCCCAAACCACAACAGTGAGTGCATGAACGCTCTCAATCTCAGCCCCTCATGTTCTGCACCAGCCTCCAAAGCAAGAGGCAGCACTGAGGCATTTGCAGTACTCACCCTGCTACAGACATGGAAAATGTGTAAACAGGCTCAGAAGGACTTCCTGGTGGCTTTGTAACTCCTGTCACCTTCTCACACTCTGCCATGGTCAGCAATTCCTCCAGCAACACTCAGGAGTTTCTCAGGCTTGTTCCATTAGCTTGTTCCATTTGTTGGCACATGGCATTGTTCCTTCCTGTCCTCTGCCTAGCTTTGATGTGCCAGTTTTCTCCATCCTGTGGTGGCTCTGAGCACCTTCTCTGGCCAAACATTGCCTTTGGAGTGACTTTCCCTCTGTACCAGATTTGTCTGCCCATGGCGTCATTTTGCAGGTGCCAGGCACGGGACTCCTTTTGCCTTGCATGACCTTCAAGGTCCCTTCCAACCCAAACCATTCTGTGGTGCTCTGAGGCTGTGGCCTTTCCCTGCCCTCTGAGGACACCGTGCCCAGAACCTGGAACCACCCACTCTGTGACATCAGCCCCAGGGCTGCAGGTGCCACAGGCAATGCAGCTGCTGCAGGCACACAGGTCAGTGGCTGCACTGGAAAGGACAAGCTTTTGTTTTTTCCAGCTGCCAGATGCCGCTGGCAGTGATGAATCTGCTGTACCTCTTCATCCTGCTGGCTGTGTGCAGGCCTGCATATGGCACTTGGGACACCTGCAGGTATGGCCCCAGGCTCTGGGAAGGTGCTTGTCCCCCACTGCCACACCCCCAAACCCCATGTGGGAGCCTCTTTGCCAGCCCCCAGCTGCTGGGGCAGCAGGAGCCAGCGTGGGCAGCTGCAGGGCAGGGCAGTAATGACTTCCTGCTTGCAGTGGCACCTGCGGGCACCGGCCCATGGCTTCTGACTTCAACTCCATAGCTTCTGACTTCAGCATCATGGCTGGCACAGGTGCCCAGCCAGGGGCCTGGCCCTGGATTGTCAGCATCCAGGACCCCGAGAAAATAGGCTCTGGCCATACGTGTGGAGGGTCCCTCATCAGCCCCCAGTGGGTCCTCACAGCAGCTCACTGCTTCCAAAAGGCCAGGTAAGGAGGAGCAAGAAATGAGGGGATCCCCACCACCAACAGCTGCCCAGCCTGCAGCACCACACACTGCTCCCCTCCTTTTCCTTGCAATGTGCCCAGTGCCTTGGCACTGCAGAGCCCCACTGAGAGACTGCTCAGAAGGCTGGGCTCATGTCACTGCTGCCCAGCAGCCTCCAGCATGGCATTCCTGGAGCCTAAGGCATGCTAGGGCACTCACACTCCTCACTGCTCTGCTTTCCTCTTGCTCTCTTACCCTCTCTGCTTTTCTCTCTGTCTTGGGAAGCAGAAGGTAGGGAAGTTCTGAGCTGCAATAGTGATGCCTTTTCAGGATTACCTAAGAACAGAGGCCAGATAAAATGAAGGGAATAAAAAGCAGTTGTATTTATGGAAGGGCCTTCAGGTACATTTCAGACAAAGCCCCGCAGGGGCTACACCCAAAAATGGACAAGAGGGTCACAGGTTTTCATACTTTTATAAGTTTGGTCCATTTGCATATTGGAGGTAAATCTTCCAATTACAGCTTCAGGTAATGAAGTCATTTACTCCCAGTTTGCTTTCCCCCAAATCACTTTTGTTGTTACATTTCTTGGACCCTCAGGAAGTGAGGTGTCCTTGATCCTCAGGCCTGGAGAGGAATTGTTGTGTCTGACCAGAATGGGAAAGCAGCAGCTCACACTGTACACAGAATTTAAAGTTACACACTAAAGAATCACAGGATTACAAATCTATGACAAATATAAAAGAGAAAAGCTCCATCACCCCTGTCTGTGCTTGCAGGAACATCAGCCTGTGGCGTGTGCTCATCGGGGCCACCCAGCTGAGCCGTCTGGGCCCCGAGGCCCAGGTGCGCCACATCAAGCAGCTGCTGGTGCACCAGCAGTACACGGCAGAGTCCCAGCAGAACGACATTGCCCTGCTGCAGCTGGACCAGCCCGTGCAGTGCAGTGACTATGTGCAGCTGGCCTGTGTGCCCAATGCCTCCATCACAGTGTCAAAGCTAAAATCCTGCTACGTGGCTGGCTGGGGTTCTGGCAGTCCAAAAGGTGAGTTGCCAAAAAGGGACCGTGCCCTCAGGGTGAGCTGAGCACACTGGAGAAATGGGTTGGGCTTCCTGACAACAAAGTCAGGCTGTGTGGATGATACAATTCCTCCAAAGCCATCTTCCCCTGGCCCCTGGCATGTAGTTTAATAAATAAGGTCTCCTGGATACCAAGGCTGAGCCAAATTCCTTAAGAATTTGGTCACTCTCCTAACACCTTGGAACATAATTGGTTAGAAATTAGTTTGTGTAATTGGTCAGTTCACCTTCAGAACTTTTGACTTAGATTAGATGCTGCCCTTTGTATAACTTTCTATTGGCTGTAGTTTCAATCCCCCTTGAACCTATAAATATGGCTGTCTGCCCTTTGTCTCTGGGGAATTCTTACTTGACCACCCTTGGCAAGAAATAAAGATTCTTGTGGAACGTATCTAGTAAGGCCTCCAGTCTTTCTCTGCTGGCTAATGTAAACTACTGAGAAGTCACTGATTGATATCAGCACTCTCAGGCCTGGTAAAACACCTACCAGAGACAAGAAGAAAGCTGACAAGGCTGTAGGCTGTATGCCTCTGGAGAGGTGGGGCTGGCTGCTCCCCAAGGCAGACAGGAAGCACATCCAGAGAAGGGCAACAAGAGTGGTGAGGGGCTTGGAACACAAGGAATGGCTGAGGGAGCTGGGGTGGTTTATCCTGGAGAAAAGGAGGCTCAGGGATGACCTTATCACTCTTACAGCTCCCTGAAAGGTGATTTTAGTCAGGTGGGGTTGGTCCCTTTCTCCAGGCAGCACTGACAGAACAAGAGGACACAGTCTCAACCTGAGCCAGGGGAGATACAAGTTGGATATTAGGAAAAAGTTTTTCATGGAAAGAGTGATAAAGCACTGGAATGATCAGCCTGGGGAGGTGGTGGAGTCACCATCCCTGGATGTGTTAAAAACAGACTGGATGTGGCACTTGGTGGAGATGTTAGGGCATGGGCTGGACTTGATAATCTTGAAGGTCTCTTCCAACCTAGTCATTGTGTGAATTGTGTGAATTCTGGGTGCTCATTCCTTCCTGTGCTCACAGCTCAGGGTGTGAGTGATGTCCTGCAGGAAGCCAAGGTCCGTCTCCTGGATAACCAGCTCGTCAACAGCAGCCGCTGGTACTCTGGGGCCATCCACACCCACAACCTGTGTGCTGGCTACCCACGGGGTGGCATGGACACCTGCCAGGTAGGAGTGCTGGGAGCCAGCCCCAGCAGTAAAGGTACCCCATTATTGTGTGCTGTGCCTGGCAAATCATTTCTCCTCCCCTGGGTCCCCTCCCCTGGTGCAGTTTCCTTGCCAAGTCCCATCTTCTCCAAGCCTGCCCCCCTGCCCAGAAAGCCCATCCAGTGCTCTCAGCAGCCCAGAGGTCCAGACTCTGGACCATCCATGCTCTGCCCATCTGGCATCGCTGTGCAGATACAAGAGGGCCCTTCACAGACACCCATCCTGTTCCCAGCTAAGGTTCTGGAGACTCCAGCACCTGAGCAGAGCCTTTTTGTACCAGGGACACACTGTGGCAGGGGCTGCAAGACAGAAGCAAGCCTCTAGTGCTGACAGCAGCCACCCAACAGCACCCTGATCCTCTCTCCTCTGCTGCAGGGTGACAGTGGAGGGCCTCTGGTGTGCAAAGATAACAGTGCCAGCTACTTCTGGCTCGTGGGAGTGACCAGCTGGGGAAAAGGCTGTGCCAGGGCAAAACGGACGGGAGTCTACACCTCCACTCAGCACTTCTACGACTGGATCCTGGTGCAGATGGGCCCGTGCCCAGCTGTAACAGCCACTTCAGCACCAGAGTCAAGCTGCCTCTCAACCCCTCTTGAGCAGCCAGAGCCAAGGCCATCAGAGTCAGGCTGCTCTACTCCCACTCCACTTCCAGAGACAACTGAAACAACCACTCCAACGCCAGAGCCAACCTTCAGCTCAGCCCACTGTGAGAAACCAGAGGGAGAGCCAGCACCAACAGAATCAGGCTGTTCTGGCTCAACTCCCTGTGAGGAACCAGAGGGAGAGCAAACACCAACAGAATCAGGCTGCTCTGGCTCATCCCCCTGTGAGGAACCAGAGCCAGAGCCAGCACCAACAGAATCAGGCTGTTCCGGCTCAACTCCCTGTGAGGAACCAGAGGGAGAGCCAGCACCAACAGAATCAGGCTGCTCCAGCTCATCCCCCTGTGAGGAAACAGAGCCAACACCAACAGAATCAGGCTGCTCTGGCTCATCCCCCTGTGAGGAACCAGAGCCAGAGCCAGCACCAACAGAATCAGGCTGCTCCGGCTCAACCCCCTGTGAGGAACCAGAGCCAGAGCCAGCACCAACAGAATCAGGCTGCTCCAGCTCATCCCCCTGTGAGGAACCAGAGCCAGAGCCAGAGCCAGAACCAGAGCCAGAGCCAGAGCCAGAGCCAGAGCCAGGACCAATAGTATCAGGCTGCTCTACTCCCACTCATCACCCAGATGTGACAGCCATGCCAGCACCAGAGACCTCATCCCCCTCTGAGCAGCCAACACCAACACAATCTCTCCTGCCCTCTTCACACAAGTATCCCTACAAGATATTGGAGCAATTCTTAACTCAGGTGCACCAGATGCTGCTGGACATCATAGGGAAAAAGGCACAAGCAGGAGGATGAACAGGACCCTGTGCAGGCTGCAGTGGACCATGACCATTTCGTACTGCAGCAGTGCCTGCTGATGCAAAGGCAGCCTCAGGGTCAAAGGTGTCCTCTGTCCTGCCCATCTTCCTCCTCTGCATGCACACAAATGCTGAAATTGATTTAGTTGTGGAAATAAAGCTGACTGTTACCACTGTTAGCATGTGTTTGCAGTCCAGTTCAGTATCCTGTGCAAGGCAAGGAGTCCCAAGCCAGGCACCAGCAAAACAAAGCCATGATGGGAGAAGGGAGCACAGGTCACAGGGGATACAGCTCTCGAGGACTGCAGCTGGGAACACTGCTTTATGCTGCCCATCACTGGGATCCCTGGGTGTGGACTTGAAATTGGACTCTCTTGTGACTCAGGAGAGATTCTGAAGATTGGCCAGACACAGGCTGAGGAGGAGTTCCACAGCCAGGAGTTCCACAGCCAGTTCTGAGCAGTGGGGAGGCAGAAGAGCCTGGTGCCACCCCCACACTGTGACACATGACCTGTCCCCAGCTCCCCTGCAGACACTGCTGGCACTCAGGCTGACTCCACATCTGTCACACACACAAGGGATATTTTGGCAAGGTGCCTCATGTTCCCCTACACTGAGCATCTTTACCACTCTTTCTCTGAGCCACATCACTGTACTAAGGCTGGACAGCAAACACTGGGTCATGTTCCAAGGTAAAGTTAAAACATACCAGAATCTCCTCAGTGTCCTTTAGTGTTTTCAGTCTTCATTCTGCTTCTCAGGCTGAGATCTCTGTCACCCTGAGAAGAGCCATTCCAGGAGCACTGCACACCATCACCTGTTCAAGAGGCAAGCAGCTCCCCAAAGCAGAGCAGAGAAACTCAGGCAAGAAAGGGGCAGGCAAGCCACAGTGGGGGATGGATGTGCAAGGCAAGGCAAGAGATGGGTCTGCAAGGCAAGAGAAGGGAGGGGTAAGGCAAGGGAGGTTAAGGCAAGAAAATTGTATGCAAGGCAGGCAAGGCAGGGGTAGGGAAGGCAAGACAAAGGAATTTTTATCTGGAAACAGAAGAAAATGGTTGCTGGGTTTCATGTTCACATCGAAGGATATCAACACCACCATGCAAAAGAGCTGTGAGCTTTCCTTTCCTTTCAGTGCATGTCACATTCTTTCCATCATGCTCAGCTTCTGAACCAAAATTAACTGTATCAAGTGTAAATACTGGTCACAAAATACCCTCTCAATAAGCTATTGCTGTCTCCACCTTTAAATCACATCCTGTAAAAAGCAGGACACCCCACACAGTTGTGCACCCTCCTGCTCAGGTGCATGAACCATCACATCCTTTCACTCTTGCAGAGCCCAGATTCAAAAGTTAATACCTCGAGCAATTGCTCCCATAACAAAGGTCCTAGAACAAAAAGTAAGCACTGGACTTCATTTTCCCCTTGCAGCTGACAAACTGCATCACACATCAATCTCACAGGATTCATTACAAAATTAAGAACATTCAGCACGTGGTCCCACAGAAAATGTTCTAAAAGAAAGGAGTTGTGCTGGAATCCACTTTTACTTTTGCAGCCTATAAACTGCACAGCCAACAAACAGCTCACCTTTGTTCCCAGCTCTACGCAGGATCACATTCTTTCAGTCTCCAAGAGCCTGGATCCAAAACTGAACCCCTTCATTAACTACTCCCACACAAATGGTGCCAGGAAAGAAAAGCTCTTGGCTTTGCCTTGGGCACTGTCACTGTCAGCACCCATCAAAACAACCACACGATGGGGATGTGGACCTGCAAAAGAAGGAAACACACCCAGCCCAGCTCAAAACCGCCCCGAGGGCAAAGCCAAGTGGAAAACGTCCCTGCTCTCAAAGCAGCTGTGTCAGGACACAAGGATTTAGCTCATCTCCTTCCAAGTGAGAATTCTGACTTGCATCACACTGAAACAGCAACACAAACCCCTCTGCACTAATAAAGTTTTTCGCTCTCACAGAGTCTGGCCACAAACATCCACCTAAAACACAGCCCACGAAAGTGCCAGCTGGGAAAGCTGCTGCTGGCTACAGCTTCAACTGCACCCATCCAACTGCCCCACAGTTTAAGAGAAAAAGAGAAAAAAAGATAAGAAAGTGTCTAAAAGAGACATAACAGATGAACATAGGAACAAGAAAGATTAATGTAACAAGGAATAGGAAGCAGAAATAAGGAGGAATAGAAGTAGACACTACAAAAGAGAAAACTGCTAAGATTCCTAGAAAGAAAAACCTACAAAGATGCCTAGAAAACTACTGTCAGTAAACTCACATATGACACACCTGAAAAATGAGATACCATCATGAGGGTGCAAGCAGAGAAAATGAAAATCACATTCAGTAGATAAGGAAGATGGTAGGAAATAGAAACTACATCAGAAGATCAGAAATTTGCCACCAGGAAAGATGGGAAAGTAGAATGCAAAGCACTAAGAAGATGAAGTAAAATAGCAAATATATATTAGCAAGATGAGTATGAAGATATACACACAAAACCTTTCAGTTTATTCTCCATGGTCTTGGAGGTGTCAGCTGGTTTAGTCTGCAGCGTCTTGGAGGACTAGCTGGCTTTTAAATGTGTTACAATGCAGTTTGCTTTTTTACCCCTTTTTATGCTGCTTTGGGTTGTAAGCTCCCTTTTCTGGAGGGGCCCTGTATGATTCAGCTGCTCCCCCACCACATCATCAGTGTCCCAGTGACATTGGGGTGCTCCCATCACCCTCCCAGGCTTCCCCAGCTCCCCATTTTCACTCACCCCCAAAAGAAGGCACAAAGTGAGTGAAACTGCCCTGGGCAGCACCTTGGTGATCTAATAATCCAATCTAATAATCCAATAATCCAATTTAATAGTCCAATTTAATAATCCAATTTAATAATCTAATAATCCAATCTAATAATGCCATTTCCATCTGCACGTGCCCCAGCCCCACAAAGGGAGGGAAGCCCCCAAGCAGGTGAAGCCCCCCCAGTTGCTGCCCCACAGCAGAGGGGAGTGTGCCCAAGGATGGGGCCTCATCTCCTGGAGCTGCTCTGCTGTCAACACACACATTGAAGTAAAGAATGCTTGAGACCCAAGGTGGATGTAATTTTATTTTATACTAATTTTGGCAGTTATGGAGTGTAGGGAGAGTCATCATCATTTAAGACTTCATGCTGTCATCTAAATACTCCATACAAATACAGTTGATAAATGAAAATACAGATTTTAGCACATATATATTGTTGAAATTTATGTTGAGAACAGATAACCAACGACAAGCAGCACATCTTATCCCTGCATAAAATAGCATTTTCCAGTTTCACACCACAGACAGATCAAAAGCAAGAAATAGTGAGTTCTGCAAGCCAAGCTTGGATACATCACTTTGGATATCCTTGGATACACACACTTGGATATCCTAGCTTGGATACACCACTTTACCATCAAGAAATTCACTGCCAAACAGTATGGCCACTGCCAGCCCTTTCAAATTTGTCTGAATTTTGTCCACATAACAAGAGCAGAATTTGATCCTTCTGTTGGTGGGTGCTTTGCTGGTGCTCTGCTGATGAACACTCTGTATGCTGAGCTACTGAACACTTTACAAAACAGCAGGGTGTGTTTATTACTACTACCAACCAGGAAAGAAAAAAGCCTCTGTCACAGACAGAGGTGGTTTGAGCTGAACAGCAATAAATATCAAATCTACCAAATCACAGAATAATATATAAATGGAGAAGGCAAATGTAACAAAATGAAAATCAGCAACATCAAAGACTACCATCCATTAGTAAAACTCTGAGATGTGTAATGATGGAGCATTATTTAGCACTTTGCTTTTACTTACTTACTTACAAGGTCTCCAACCTGAAATTTCAATGAGTTGCAGTATAAAACATGCCATGAAGCTGAGCTACTCATCTCAAGTTTCCTTCACAGTGAGTGGTGGTATGGTCATTAAAATTCAGCATGTGATCCACCAAATCAAATGCTGAGGTCTAGTTTTGGACAGGATAAATGATCCTCATGTTTATGTGGGTCAAATGACCCAAATGTTATTGCACACTGCTTCCTCCACCTGAATGATCCTGGATGAGACACTGGGAGCACAGAGGGAGCGTGCCACAGTCACTGGGAAAGAAGGATGCACCAGGGAGGCTCTTCCAAAGGGTCACTGAGAGAGAGCAGGACTAGGACTGAGCAGGGTCACAGATTCCTCTTGTGTTCTGCTGTTCTGTGTATCAGGAGCAGTCCAGGATCTGAGCTGCACAAAACCAGGTTTCAGTGCTGTTAAACCCTTCTTGGGTCCATCTCTGTGACTAAGGATCTGATCCTTGCTTTGTGAGAAAGCATCTGCACACATGGAAGACAGGGTAGATTTGCAATGAGCATGCTGATCATCATCAGGGCAGGAATCTCTTTGGCATGGCAGGGTAACCTTACTGCCCCTCAAAGTCTGGTATGTTACCTAAATTGGATCTGTACAGAACAATTATACAAAAAGGATCATTCTTCCTGAAAGTAGCAAAGCCAAGCTGTGAATTTACTCTGAAACAACTCTTTAAGGGCAGCAGTCTCAAATGCAGTTCATCAGCAACAACTCCTGTTTCTTCAGCTCTTGAAAGAAGTGATCAGAGTTCATTTTTCAAAGCTTGGCAGGAAAATTATCTTCCAATTTCACCTCTAGAGCACCCATACCTGGAAAATCCTTCTGTAACTCCAGCTCACTGGTAGACTGAGTCAGAGCTTTGGCATTTATTTTTAAGGCTTTCAGCTGCATCCTGTTATCAGTGTCTTCATCATCAGAGGTGGGACTTATTTCTTGAATTTCCAAGAGATCTCCAGTACTGAGAGTCTTCTCTGTGTTACTGGAACTCATTCCCAGGGCTCTTGCTGGACCTTCCTTCCTCGAGCTGATCTTCTGAAGTTTAGCAGGGAGTTTGTTCTTCTCTCCTGCAGCATCAGCACAGTCCAGTGGACAAAGCTGTTCTCTTCTGGTTTTCTTATCAAAAGGACTGTTCAAGAGAGATGACTGGGACAGGTTTTCCTCTTGCTCTTTAACACTGTAAGGAGGAGTGGGGACTTCAAACGTGGCGTGAAACTGAGAATAATCGACACGGAAAAAGCCATCTTCCAGAGACATTACTGGGAGGAACCTGTGACCCCAGAGAACTTCATCTTCTGTGTAGGAGGTCCTGGCTTGGCAAGTCATCCCTGTGGGAATGGACAAGAGCATCTGAGCAAGCAGACTGGCACATGGAACAAAAAATACATGACAAGGCTGACAGATAAAAATCAACTGCAGCAAGCAAGCCAACAATGTTATAGATTATAAAATGGGGCAATTGTTCCTAGATAATCTTCTGAGAGTCAATGGAGTGCCTCTAATTGATTGACTAGATTTTTATGCAAATATTGCAGACTTGCAACCAAGACAAAGCAAAATGTAAAATGAAAACAGTAATATTTGCTTGTGTGCTGGTTTCAGCTGAGACAGAATTCATTTTCTTCACCATGTCTAGTACTGGAAGCCTATAATTAGGTCATCCCAAAGCTTCCCTTTTCCAGGCTGAACAATCCAAATTCAGCCTTGAGAGAATAATAAATACTGTTTCTTGGGAGAAAGAGCTATTGCTTGGCAGAGGCTTACAGAATCTTTTGGCAAGGATCAGGTGTTGAGGGAAACAACAACAAATAAAAAACATGATCTTGCATTTCTTCTGTAGGCTGTGTTACATTTTCTCCAAACTGTGTCAAGACAAAAGCTGTGCAGAGACTCTTTCATGCTCAGACACAGGTGGAATTGTAAACTCACTGAAGATTTTGTTGCACTTAGTGCACAATACATCATTGGTAGAATTTGCATCTGTGAACTCACAGCTAAAATGTGTTCTAACCACAGTGGCAAATCTGTTACCATCTCACCACAACAGCACTGCAAATAATTTATACAAATATCCCAGGTGAGCAGAACTGTAAGGCTTCCTGTCATGGTAGTCTCTCTCCAGAGGCAGAATTAGCAGTCAGTAAACCCAAATTCTGATTTGCTCTCTGGTTACTGCCACATGGATTCTCAAGTGTAAAATGTCTCCCTTTAAATATCCAGACAGGTAATTGCATTAAGGGAGGTTATGAATGCATGTTTATCTAAAATAAATGGTTCAGCTGCAGGGTAAGATGAGGCCTCTGCAGGGATCTAAAGATGCCATCCTCAAAGTGAAAGAGCATTCTGCCCCAGTGCATTGTGTATTTGTTTAGTGGAGAGCAATCAGACAGAGATGACTGCACACAGCTGCACCAAAGGGACCCCACTTCTCCAAGGCAGGAATGAGGCAGCTGCTAATCTTGTGGAAAGTACAAGAAAGCTCTGTGATTAATCAAAGTTTAACAAATCCTCACAAGAAGGAAGAAGATGAGAATGCTGATGACCATACTGAATGATCTGGACTTTAACAGTACTTATGGATCATTGATAAAGAGCTCCTCATATAACTGGAACCCATTTTCATGGGATTCATAAAACAATTGAGTCCTCAAAACAAAAGACCACAAAATCAGTGTCATCTGGACAACACCTACCCAAATTTAAAAAAGAAACAAAACTCTTCTCATATTTGTCAATAACCACATATGCCTACAATCCTTTTGACTACAAGGTCTGTATTTGTGCTGTAAAACTGGATTTCTTATTCTGAATGCAAGCTAGGCTGAAAGGAATTTTGCAGCAACGTTTAAAGTTCAGCTTCCTTTCAGAGTGGTGCTCCTTAAAACAGAAGCCTTCTAAGAGTGAGGAGCTGTTCCACAGAGGGCCAGGCTCTCTCACTGGCCACTTTGGGAACTGGCAGTGCAGAGCTCTGTGGGGAAGGGAGGTCTCTGTTGGCTGGGGAGAGCCACTGAAACTCTGCAGCATATGGCAGGATATGCTGGAGCATCCAGGACTAACAGCTGCCTTGCTAAAAATATCAGCACTGAAAACAAGGACTGAAAATCAGAGTATGCAGATTATTCTGCCTTACCTGTAGTTTCAACAATTCCTTCGAGGATGACAACTATTTCAAACTGCTCACTCCTCAGTGATCGTTGTGAGAGAGAGAAAAAGGGGCTCTCTGAGTTAATTTCATGGCAGATGGTTAAAGGGGAAACCAAAAACAGCTGGTCAGCTCCAGTTCCAAATCCAACATCCAGCTCACACTGGTCTAGTGGCAGAAATTCTCCCTCCGGTGTCTGTCTGGACTAAAGATAAAAAGATCATTTAATAATCACTGTGTGAGGCAAAACATAAAATCAGTGCAATAAAGTTTAAACCTGCCTCTTCCATGACATTATCAGCTCCATGAATTAGGTCTGGGGGCTTCATAATGGAGATGTAAGTAATGCTAAATACTGTGAGGCTGCCATGCAAGACCAATTTTGACTTTTCTCATTATGCCAGTAGATCTCATCACCACCTACAAACTTTACTGTGACATATAAATATATATTTTTATTTATACACTTTGACAAAAATGTCATGTACCACACACTACATGTCTTGTAATGGATGTTCAACATGAATATCCTGTGGCAAAAGTTCCTGTTAACAAGACCAAAATCTGCAAGCTGAGCACATTTTATTCTGTTGTTTGAATTTACGTTCCATTATTTTTGGATGTTACTTTTGTTTGGCAGACACTGTGATGTACTAACTCAAAGGTAAACACAGAAATTGTACAGCACATCTGGTAAGTGGCATTCTCACAAAATCCACCTGAATTGATACTGATGGTGCCACCATCCCTTGCAGGTACCTCCTACTGTATATTGACCTTAACAATGAACTTATTAAGCCAAGTGCCTCATTTTTCTTCCCATCATTTCATGGGTCCAATTAAAATACTGATATGGGAGCTTCCTTCCACCCCATAGGGTTCCCTCCAAATTTTCCTGGGTATTCAAAGTCTAATTAAAAATTACACCAGTTGGCCAGGCAGCTCCTCCTCACCTGACTGCTTTGAAGGTCTCTGGTGGAAATGGCCCACCAAAATTAGAAGCTTTGCACAGCTGATATAAATCCTATTTAATATATTTCCTGCTTATGGTTTGATTAAAAAGCACTTAATTTTTTAAGAAGATTGCTTGATTATAAATAAATAAATAAATATTATTATAAGTTATACTATCATAAATTAGTAAATTAATAGTTTAAATTGTGTTGCATTTGTATTGACAAATGTACAGGTTCCACTGCTTGGAAACTTTGTTTATTGAGAGCAAGCCAAAGGCAGCAGTTTTACCATCAACTTAGATCTGATTAGAGTTCTTTTAAGAAAATTTCTGTCTTTAAAGAAAATCCCCAAGGATCTATCTTCATATTGTCTCCTGCCTTAAAAATGCTGACTTTATAAGTGCCTGGTATTTACTGGAGATTGCATCCCCAGCCAGGCAGCAGCTGGAGTACAGCTCATCATTAAATAAAATCCGTGATTTCATCTGTGTTCTACATGCTTGTTCCGTCCCTGAGGAAGAAACATTCTTCCCGTCTAAGTAACAAAGTTCTCCCTGCACAGGAGGACAAGAGCCAATTTCTGCTTTACTGATGAAGACAGAGAAAATACCAGATTGCGTGTGAGAGCATTTTCACAAATTATTTATGATTTGAAAGAGAGATAAAAGCAATCAACACTACTGCTACATAGCAGTCATGACAGTCTGTGCTATATGCAAGAGTGGAATCAGTCTACTGCAAAAACCTCTTTTTTCCTGAGGCAAGCTGCAGGGCTGGGCTGAGCTGCAGGGCTGGGCTGCAGGGCTGAGCTGCAGAGCTGGGCTGCAGAGCTGCAGGGTTGAGCTGCAGGGCTGGGCTGTAGAGCTGAGGGGCAGGGCTGAGCTGCAGGGCTGGGCTGCAGAGCTGAGGGACAGGGCTGAGCTGCAGGGCTGGGCTGCAGAGCTGAGGGACAGGGCTGAGCTGAGCTGCAGGGCTGGGCTGCAGAGATGAGCTGCAGGGCTGAGGGACAGGGCTGCAGGGCTGAGCTGCAGATTCTGGCACTGCTTTGGTTCCCTGGCTGTTCTTGCAGTGGGTGCACAAATCGATTGCCCAGGCACGATTTTTGCTCCAAGGTAACAAATCTGTACGAACAAACATCTAGATCTCAAATTGTCCTGAAGCTTTATCAAATGCATTTACCTGGACAAAAATGTGCACTTCTGCACAAACTGTTCCTGACTGACTTAAGAGCTGTTTGATCTACACATCATTTTTCTTTGTGCAAGAGTCTTCAATCAAATCCATTCAACAGTAAACAAACCCAGTGAGGATGATTAGAGGTAACAGATCTGGGAGAAAGCAGAAGGTTGTGCTTGTGCTATTCAGTATCTTACATACAGGATTGATTTATGCAGGGCATGGAGGATTTTTTACAGAAACTTGTTTGTTGAATAAAAATAAGTTAACCTGAATGAGGAGAGCTTAATAGCCCCAAGAGGTTCAGCCTCCTAGCCAGTGACCTTTGTTTTTTACATATACAGCTTTACTCAAAGGATCACAAAACAAGACAGAGGACTATAAAACGTCAGGAATAAGTCTGGAAGGAACAATTGTGATTCTTTATTTTGACCATCCACATAACACAAAGACATGTAAATTTTGCAGATTAATACATGTTGAACAAGGGCACAGTAACTTAGAAATGCCCTAGCTTGCAATTTAAATGTGGTCAGAGATGGATAATCTAAAGGTCTCAAAGAATTTCTCCAAAGGTTAATTGCTTCATAGCTAAGGAAAAAAAACCACAAAAAGAAGAGGCTCCTGTGCCTTTAACTTTCTGCCACTGGATCTTTGTTTCAGTTTTTATTACTAGGCAGACTTCCACTGCATCACCACTTAATCTGTTTTAATGTCTGAACTAATACATCATGCTCTTCAAATCTTCACTTCTATCCTTTATTCATTCTCTTTGCTTTTCTAAACCCTGTTTATGCATAAACATGCATATCTCCCTTTAATGGACATGATGCAGTTTTATTATTATTAACCCTCTGTCAGTTCAGTCATTAGAGAACTCACATGATTATGTTTTGTTATCCAGGTGGACTAATTAAGCACTGGAGCAGAAAAAGTGGGATTCAAAAATGCAGCACTGTCAAGCTTAATATTGTAGCATGTTATAGAGAAACATAAAAATCTAGAAAATGCTAAACTGGTACATGCTCATTGCTCCTCCCCCACACTCAGACTATCAGCTTGCAAGAAGTGTTATTATATTTTATATTACTGCAATAATATGATTTTGTTACTTTGATATCATTGCTGAAGATTTGTGTGGAGTTTTTCTGCTGTGACATTATACCTGCAGCTCTACCATAGATAATTCCTGGGATCACTGCTGCTTTTTATTTTATTTCTTTTTTATTTGTATTTTATTTTATTAGTTGTCCCATGCTGTAAATATGACCTGTGTGAGCTGGACCTGTTGAGCCCAGAGAAGAGAAGGCATGGAGGGGGATCTAAGAGAAACATTCCAAAACCTGAGAGGAAGTGATCAGGAAGACAGAGTCAAGCTTTTCACAGAGGTGCCTGGCAGGAATGAGAGACAACAGGTATTAGCTGAAACAGGGGAAGTTTGGATTGGATTGAAGAAAAACATTTCCATTATGAGGACAGTTAAGCAGTGGAAAAGCTTGCCCAGCAAGGCCGTGCAGTTTTTTTTTCTTAGATGTTTCCTACCTACATTGGAAAAAGCCCAGAGTAACCTGGTCTGATCTCCTAGCTCACTTTCAGCAGAAGGTTGGGCCACAAACATCCTGAAGTTCCTTCCAGTCTGAACAATTCTGTAATATTAAAAACATATTTTTTTTGCACTTTCTGCCCTACTTATCAGCTTATGGAAATCACAGTATCTTCTTAAGATATTGTAATCTTCTTACTTATTTCCAATGCCTGTCACCTGCCATCTACAAACTTTCTGTTACAATTTTGTTTGCTTTCAGCTTATTCAAAGCTGTTAGCAAGTGCAGCCTAAAGAACAGGTGCCTGCTGGTTCTAACCCAAACCTTATTGCCTCTGTGGCTATCATGCTTCACAACTGTATTTTCAAAACTATTGTTACCACATGTTGAAAACAGGCTATGATGATTTTACATTCCTCAGCTTTCTGAATCAAAATGTCTCATACTAGCTGAAACACAGTATAGATGATTTTACACAGCAACACTGTCATGTTTATCAATGGCATACGTAGTCACATCAAGAGAAGGTATAAATATGTACTGTGATTGAGTTTTAGAAAATTCAATTAAATTCAAAACTGATTGCCATACTGGTGGCTGCTGCCTTAGGCACACTAGAAAGGTCCAGGAATCAACAGGCAGAAAAATACAGTTCACTGGGACATTAAAAAGTCCAGGACCTGAGATTGCACATTTCCAGCAGCTAGTTCCAAAGAGTTTTTTTTCACATTTCTTGCCCCAGGATTTTGCTTTTTACAGCTTCTGTAACTAGAAAAACTTAGGTTTCTGGAAAAAACCTAATGGTTGCTGAAACACACACCATTAGTCTTGTAACTGTTTCCCAAACTCTCCACAACTCAGTCCAAAAAGAGCCTCAGATATCACTTTGCCATGCTGCTGCACAGCCCCTGGACCCAAAGAAAAGCCAGCCCAGTGGGCAGCACCATTGTAGTTTACTGAATGTATAAAGAAAAGCCAGCCCAGTGGGCAGCACCATTGCAGTTTACTGAATGTGTCAGGGTATGCATCAGACTGTCAGTAAATGCTTTTCAGACAAACTTAGGTGAGTGTACTTTACAAAGGTAAATCCTTGGAGCTCCATTGGTCTGAGCAAAACAGCACATTCCCTACTAAATACATCTCCCAGCTCATGTACAAAAATGTGATGTGTTTCTTCACATTCCTTCACTGTGACACCAGTACAAAAGAAAATTCTGGCTACCTGATCAGGTGCAGAAGTTTAGCAAGATCAGCTGTTGGCAGCACTGCAGGGAAGGACAGAGGCCAGAGCTCAAAGCACAACAAGGATTTGCTGAAGACAGCAAGCAAATTCTGGCACATTCACCCTAAGTTTAGAGGACACACAGAACTACTTCAAAGCAGCTGATGGAAATTCAAGGGCCATCTGAACAGCCACCACTGGCTCCTAGAATGGTGTGTCCAGCTCGGTGACAAGGATTTACAGAAAGAGTCCCACCTTTCTGAGAACTAACACCACACTTTTCAATGAGGACTGAGGGTGCAGCTACTGCACATTCAATTTTAAATCTTCTGATCATAGCTTGTGTTTGTCAAAGGTCTCAAAGCAGCTAGAGGACAACACATGGGCATGATAATCACACCAAAAAGAAATTAAGAATTGCTCACTGATTCATTGTCTGGCCTACAAAACAGCTATCCTAAAACACAGTGGTCATGTAGGTCCATCAAATGTCCTTCAGTTTTCTGTCCCAGTCATCTGTGTATCAGCATTGTGTAGCAATAGAATTGTCAGCAGAAAGGACATCAGGCTGTATATTCAGTGTCTTATTTCAAAAGAAAATTAGTTGCCATCTCTGTAGAAACACAAAGTGACCCCATTTTTATTCCACTTTGATCTGCATTCCGTTTTGAATGATAGAATTAAATACTTGAGAGGAGATTTCTGCTAGAAAACAACAAAAACCATGGTTCAGCTGGCTTTCCAATTCCTACAAAAATTGCTCCAGTGTAACTCCTCACAGTTTGTTCCCATATATACAGACAACTTCTTTTTAAATCTCAGCAGATTCTCCATTTTAAGTGGTATTCTGTAGCATGAAAAATTAACAGCTCAGTCTAGCATTCAGCACAGAACAGAAGGAAACAACCTTTCATATTTACCACTGCCACGTCACCTACTGCTTCATGCTTGTTTATGCAGATTATCAAAAAGGCCAGAGAGAATTACCAGACAGAGTACAGAACATTTATACAGTCAAATATGATATCCTGAAATTAATGTCATCACTGGGATCAACAGCTGAGGAGCTTTGGACAGAGCTCCTCACCAAGCATGCTCCCCTGACAAGTCACAGCTGCTGTGAGATGCTACACTGCTTAATCCCATTGCTTAGTCTTGGGCTTAGCTCCAGCCCAATTTAGCTTCTGGACTTCTGTGACTGCTAAACTCTTCTGTCCTGATTTTTCTGTTTGTTTGCTTGTTATGATCTCCTTTGAATTTCAGTTTTCCTGCATCCTGAATTATACTGGCCATTGTCAGTGATTAATACTGGTGACAATCAAAGGGTGTTTCCACCAAAGCATCTATACAACCCCTCTGAAATGCTGTGAGGTCACCAGGTGCAACACTGGGATAAGGGATTGCAAGTTTCCCCAAGAGGAAGAGGAGGTCAAGGTTGATCTTTATCCCAGTTTAATACCACCACAAATCAATTCTTTATTCCCAGCCATCATCTGCTGAGCAGCATGCCTTAGTACCCCTCCTTGCAGCTGTCCTGCATCCTGCCACATCCATCCTGACCAAACTGGGTTTCTCAATCCACAGTTTCCAGCCTCACAATCCAGCCTGCCCGGCTTTTTTATGGCTCCTGCTGCAGACAGCAACACGGAAACTCTGCACAGTCCTGCACACAGCACAGCCACATCCTCTCACCTCATGCCAAGGGACAGCACGGCTGCCCCCAGTGCAGGGCACAGCTGCCAGGGGCTACACAGGGGTAGTCCCAGGCTACCTCTCCTCTGTGCCCAGCCCTGCACCTGGCCCAACCCTGCCTATATTGCCCACCGCCACCCAAAGTGCTGTGCCAGTCAGTGCCCTGTGCCACCCAATGTCCTGTGCCATCCAAAGCCCTGTGCTCCTCAGTGCCCTGTGCCACCCAAAGCCCTGTGCCCCCACCATCCTGTGGCACCCAATGCCCTGTCCCACCCAGTGTCCTGTGCCATCCAGTGCCCTGTGCCACCCAGCGTCCTGTGCTCCTAAGTGCCCTCCAGTGTCCTGTGTCCCCCAGCATCCTGTGCCACCCAGTGCCCTGTAGCATCCAGTGTCCTGTGGCCCCCAGTGCTCTGTGCCACCCAGTGCTCTGTGCCCCCAGCATCCTGTGCCACCCAGTGTCCCATGCCACTCAGTGTCCTCTGCCACCCAAAGCCCTGTGCCACCCAGTGTCCTATGCTATCCAAAGCCCTGTGACACGCAGTGTCCTGTGCCACCCAAAGCCCTGTGCCCCAGCATCCTGTGCCACCCAATGCCGTGTAGCACCCAGTGTCCTGTGCCATCCAGCGCCCTGTGCCCCCCAGTGCCCTGTGCCACCCATCGCCGCTGCCGGCCTCACCTTGATCAGCTTGCAGCGGATCTGGGCAGACACCATGTGGCTGTTGCGGAGGTTGCCCACACGGAACATGAGGCACAGCTTGGCATCGCGCTGCGAGATGACGGCGGCACGGCTGAACATGAGGGTCTCGGCTCGCTTCTTGGGCTGGGACATCTTGATGAACATGCAGCCGATGAGGAACGCATCGACAACGGAGCCCAGCAGCGACTGGAAGAGGAACAGCACGATGCCCTCGGGGCAGCGCTCCGTGATGTAGCGGTGCCCGTAGCCGATGGTGGCCTCGGTCTCCACGAAGAAGAGGAAGGCGGAGGGGAAGTTGTACACGTTGGCCACACACGGGCTGTACGCGTCCCCGTGCGCCTGGTGCAGGTCACCGCGCAGGTACGCAATGCCCCACCACATGGAGGCCATCACCAGCCAGGCCACCGTGTAGGTCAGCAGGAAGATGAGCAGGTTCCAGCGCCACTTGAGGTCCACCAGCGTGGTGAAGAAGTCGGAGAGGTAGCGGCTGCTCTCGCCGCCCAGGTTGCCGTGCTGCACGTTGCAGCGCCCGTTCTTGTCCACGAAGCGCTGCCGCTCTCTGCGGGCGCTGCAGCGAGCGAGGCCCACGGCCTGGTACTCGTCCCCAAACTTCCTGCGCACGGCTGACATGCCGCCGGTGCCCAGGGGCTCCGCGGGCGCGCCGGGGATGCGGCGGGGCCGGAGGGCGAGCGCACCTCGCTGCCTGCGCGCAGCAGCCGCGGGGCGCGCCGCCAGCCCCCGGGATTCGGGCAGCGCCGGGATGCCCGCGGAGCCGGAGCGGCGATGCCAGCGCTGCCGATCGCCAGCAGGGCTGGGGAACCACCGGAGCAGCGGCGGCCAGAGCGCGCAGACCGCGGCAGGACCGCACAGCCGGCGGGGAGAGCCGGGCTGGGTTGGGGCGGAGAGAGCTGGGATGGGCTGGGGAGAGTTGGGCTGGGCTGGGGCGGGCAGAGCCGGGCTGGGGCTGGGCTGGGGCGGGGAGAGCTGGGATGGGTTGGGGGTGGGAGAACCGGGATGGGTTGGGGGTGGGAGAGCCGGGCTGGGCTGGGAGAGCCGGGCCGAGACGGGGTGAGCCAGGCTGGGCTGGGTTGAGGAGAGGTGGGCAGGAGCGGGTCCAGCCGGGGGTTCGGGCCGAGCCCCGCGGGCTCCGCTGGTCCGGGGGCGGGGTGCGGAGGCGGCACAGCGGCGGGCCCGGGGGATGAACCCCGGCGGCTCTTTGCCGTGTGCCATCAACGCCTCGCTCGGCCTCAGGGAGCTCGGGGCGAGGCCGAAGAGCCCTGTGCACAGCTCGGTTCCCCCAAGAACAGGGGCCCAGCTGGGCTGTCCTGGGTGACAGTGACAGTGACAATGTGCGCGGCACCGAGCCCTCCGCTGAGAGGGGGAATTGGAAAGGGGAAATGGTGAGGTAGGTCATCTCTTACACAAAGAAATTCAAAGGTGCTAGTCCTCTGTCCGCATTTCAAGTAAAATAAGTATTCCAAATAAACCACAGCCTTTACCACAGTCCAGCCTAGTCCATCGGATTTGGACTGTAGTTATATCCAGGTATTGCTGCTTAACAGAGAAGCTGTTCCAAAGATCCTTCCCTAGAAGCTTAAGAGGTGCAGCTCTCCTGTTTTTGGTGGACATATTAAATCAGCAATGTGAAATTTTAAAGGTATTACAAGCTCAAAAATGGGGCTATGCTGCTGATTTTCCCTTCCACCGCATTTTTTATTTTTAATGTCTCTCAAAAATAATTAGTGTTTTACTTCTCAGCTGTAGGTGAACAGTATTATTCAGGTCAGTCATTTCAACTCCTGATTTTCAGCAGAGCATTGTCATTACAAAACTGTAGCCTGCAGTTACTGAGATTTTAGGAGATGAGTCTGCAATAGATGGCAATCATGTTTTGCTTCAGTGCTAGACTGGGAACCGAACAAAATATTAATCTGCAGAAGTTTAATTTCAGTATTTTCACCAAATGCTAAAGCATAACAAGCCTTTTAAAACACATATGGAGATGGTAATATTTTGGAGTTTATTTGCTGTCAGTGGCATAAATCTCAGTTTAACTAAGCTCCTTTCAGACAAGCTGAACAAAGTTGATGGAGCTTACCAAGAAGTTAAGGGTTATATTCATAAAAGGCCATGGGTACCAAAGCTAAAACTTTAATCTTTAAACTCCTGCACAGCTCCCTGCCTGCAGTGGAGGTTCTCCTGTTTTTGAGAAATGCTCCTGCAATTTGCCTTGCTCCCTGTATTGCAATCTGTACTTTCTGTGGTCACTCAAACCTGCTGGCACAGAGTCAGTTTTACACAGAAGGGAAGATGGAACAGGAGTGCTGTGTTTCTTCCATGAGCTCAGCCAGGACAGAAATGTGCTGCTTGAATTCCTGTCAAATCTTCAGCTTGCTAGAGAAGTATGTGGATCAGGACTTGCCCTGTACAGATCTAGCTCACCTTAGCAAATCCAAGCTTTAATATGCTCAGTATGAATTTCTGCCCTTACAGGTACTAATATTACTGAGGTCTGCAGTGACGAAGCTGTATTTCAAAAGAGCAGACCTGCTGCAAGCAAGTATTGATTTGTGTCTCAAGTATTAGCAAGGATAGTTTGTACCTAAAAGTTCCAGTTGGTAGTTTTCATTTGTCAGAAAAACCTTCAGAATTTTCTTATGTTACAACCTATTTCACAAGCAGGGAGAAACTTCAAGTCTTTCCAGGCTAGAGTAGACATTAAAAAAAAATTCTACAAATGACTGTTCACAAACAAGATAGCCCTGACTGCATAATTTTGATTTTAGAACGTATTTTGATGGCACTCATAGTGTTGTGATTTAGCTGGGAACTGAGCACCACACAGCTGCTGGCTCCACCCCGGTGGAATGGGGAGGAGAGTAAAAAATAAAACTTGTAGGTTAAGAACAGTTTAATAATTGAAACCAAGTAAAATACTATAATTATAGTTGATGATGATAGTACTAGTAGTAAAACACAAGGTAAAAAACCACAAGTGATGCACAGTACAATCACAGCACCTGCCAGCTGATGGCAGACCCTGTCCCTGAACTCCTATCAGTGCCCCTTTCAGGTAACTCCCACAATTTATGTACAGAATGTGATGTTCTGTGGTGTGGAACATCCTTTGGCCAGTTTGGGTCACCTGTTCTGGCTGTTCTCCCACTCAGCTTTTGTGAGCTTTTCTCTCACTAGTAGAGAATGAGACACAAAAAAGTCCTTGATTTAGGATAAACACTGCTTAGCAACAACCAAATCTTGTGTCTTATCAACATTGTTCTCATACTGATTCCAAAACAGCCCTGTGCCAGCTATTAAATTAACTCCATCCCAGCCAAAACTTGGGGAAAAAACCTTATCCATAACTAAAGTGGGTATGTTGGAGGTAAATTCTACAGACTCCAAACCAGTATTTCAGTCTGACTCAGCTGCTGCTGGAAATAGCAAAATAGGCTCCTCTCCTCTCCCTCTCCTCTCCCTCTCCTCTCCCTCTCCTCTCCTCTCCTCTCCTCTCTCCTCTCCTCTCCTCTCTCCTCTCTCCTCTCCTCATTTTGGATCTTTTTCAGCCCAATGCTAGAATGGGCAAACAAATTCATAAGGTTCAGAGATTTTTATCTCCTAGATTTCAGAAACTGAATTTTTTCACTTCATTATTTTATTAAGAGCAGACACAAGACATGCTTTTACTTGGAAAATATTTGTGTACTTTCTTCGTGCAAGGGTAGATGTCATGAGAAAGAGCAACCTCTGAAAGGGCAACACATTCACCTATAGAATTTTATATTCTCCGTTTTTGTAAGAAAATACAGTTATTCTGCATGACTGACAAATCACAAAAACAGTACCCCAATTTCAAGATGATTTTTAAAATAACTCCCCAACTGCAATGCAATGACAATGGTCTGCAGCGTTACAGGTCTGCATTTACTTTCAATGATCAGAGCACAGGAGTGTAAGTTTAAATCTCTAAGTACACAGAACAGGGTGTAAATGTCTTTGAAATGGGTCCTTAATATCTGTACTGACTTTGGGCAGCAGGTTTGTTTGAAGGACTCCTGTTATAAGTATAAGCATAACATATTGTTGGCTTTTCGTAATTATTGAAATAAATTCTATATGTATAATGTTAAAATAGCTTTTCTATATGAATATAGGTTTTTTTCTAATAGCAAAAGTTGAACATACATTTTTTTAGAAATAGTATACTTAAACTACCTGCTAAGTTAAAATAACAACCCATAAATGTGTTTTTATTGCAATTATCAACACTCAGCAGCTGCAAGAAGCCAAGACCACCACCCAAATTAAAAAATAATAATAAAAAATATTAAAACCACAAGCCAAAACCCAGGCATACTCTAAAAAAGCAAGCCCAAGAAGTAGCCATGCTAAATAGTTCTCAGGAAAAGTTGAACTAGTTAAATTATGCATTAAAAAACTAAAAATATGCAACAAGTTAATGTCTTGTAAAACGTATTTAAAAGACCGTTCCCAAAACAAACGTGTGCTCTTTGCAGCTCACCAAACACCCAACTCTTTTAACCCTTTGCTTTATGTGCTGTCAGTGGCATAAATCTCAGTTTAACTAAGCTCCTTTCAGACAAGCTGAACAAAGTTGATGGAGCTTACCAAGAGATTACGGGTTATATGCATAAAAGCCATGGGTGGCAAAGCAAAAACTTTAAGCTCCTGCACAGCTCCCTGCCTGCAGTGGAGGTTCTGTTTTTGAGGAATGCTATTGTCTTTATATTAAACCTTTTAAATTTTACCAAAACAGTGAAGCGTGTTTTTCACACTCCTCTGTCTCCTTTTTGGACAGAAAGCTCCGGCGTTGCTGGATTGTCCTGCCCGTCCCCAAGGCTGAGCCCAGCAAGGCCCTGTGAGGGAAGCCGAGCCGCCAGCCCTGGGGCGACCCACGGAGCGGAGCTGGCGGCGCTGACCCTGCCGGGGCGCTGTTGGATTCCGCTGTTGGATTCTGCTGTTGGATTCCGCTGTTAGATTCCGCTGTTGGATTCCGCTGCGAAATCATTCTACACAACCCCAAGCAGCGCTGCGGCCGCGCCGCCCATGGCCGCTGAGGGCAGGGAGGCGGGTACGGAGGCGGGCACTGAGCGGCTCTGAGGGCGCATGAGCGAGCTGCGCTGGAGGCTGCGGGAGCTCCGTGCCCGGCCGGGGCAGCTCCAGCGCCGCAGGAGCCCAGCCCGGGCCGCTCCCGCAGGTAACGGCGGCGCGGGGCCGCGCTCGGCTGCACAGGCGGCCGGGCCGCCGCCATTTCGCGGCGCTTCGGGCCGGGCTCGGTGCCGCTTTCCAGGCGCGGCCCGGCGTGAGGGAGCCCGCGGGTCTGGCGGGTGTGCTCGGGCCGAGCTGAGGGCTCAGTCCCTGGTGGGTGTGGGCCCGGAGTGTGCTCGGGAAGCGGGTCAGGCTCGCTGCTGTGCGGGAGGTCCGGTCCGCAGCAGTCTGGAGCTGTGAGGGGGTCTGGGCCCGCAGCTGTCACTCCAGTAGAATTCCCCGGAGCCGGGCTCGCTGGAGCTCACATGAAGCTCTCTCCGGACGGAACAGCCACGGTGCTCTGTCCCTGGGTTCAGGCGGGTCCCTCATCGAGGCTGCCGGGCCGGGAGCTGCCCCCTGGGCTGGGGCTCGGGGAAAAACCCGGCCCGTGGTGCCCGCAGGGAGCGATGTGCGGTTTTCTCCACGCTTCGCTCAGCCTCCAGAGCAGTGTATTTTCCATGCTAGAGTAGGTTCGGTACTCTGTCAAAGAGCTTCACTCAGGTTTAGACGGGAGGAGAAATCCTGTGTGGCCATCAGCTGTCACCTATGGCCCCGTGAGCATGTTGATGCATGTTCTGAGCTAAGGCGAGGTAAAATGTTAAACTGCAATTGTGTCTGAAATCAGCTACAGCTTTGAATGATACAGTCTGGATTAAGAAGCTTTATGTTGTCTCAGGCTGTGAACCACAATGGGTTTATTCTGCAAATTAATGGGGATACGCCAGGTCATGCTGCTTCTGTTTTATCTCCTGCTTTGACCCTATGGCAAGCATCAGTTCAGTTTATTTAACCCTTTCCCAATATTAACAGCCCTTTTCTAGGTAAGAAAGGTGCTTCAGGCATCCAGTCTTGGGAGCAGCTGGGCCAGGATATGTATGAAAAAATGATTAAGATTTAGGTAGATATTTTTAAAGAGGAAAAGTGTATTTGAACATATTGATACTGCAATGAGAGGACAGATTCATGGTTTGGAGACCCATCTTGCAAAATATCACATGCTGTGGCTGATTTTAATACCTCTGAGAGCCAGCCCTGGGTCTGGAATGCCTTTCATTCTTTGGAGTGTTCATTCCAGGCAGTTCTGTGTAATGGGATTTTTACAGAGCATGGAAGATGCCTCTAGGGGAAGCCTCCATTTTGATTGCTGTGTCTAACTCGACAAATTCTGATGCTCCTGAGTTTGCTGTCAGGTTTTTAAGATGCTGAAATACGTGTTTTCCGGATTCCTGTGTGGGTTGTTTTTTCACTAACAATCTGGAAAATAACTTGGCTTTTCATGGGGTTTGGTGCTGAGTAGGTTTGACTGTAGGAAGCACAGTTCAAGTTCCATTTGAGAAGACTGAAATACGTGTCAAATGAAATGCCATAGTCAAGGAACAGTCAAGCAGTCGAATGAATTGCCCATAAATTTCTTTTGGCATGAAGTGTGTGTTTGGAAGTGAAATGTTTATTTCTTCTAAGCAATAGTTAATAAGAATGTTTAAATAAAGGTATGGAATATATAATGCACTGGAGTACAATCCATGGATTAGAGTGAAATTTCAACACTGAGTTCATTTATTAGAGAACTCCACTTATGTTTTGATACCCAGGTAGATTAATTAATTGTAGTGATAGAAAATACAGGGTTTGAAACACAGGTGACTGTTGAGCCTAGCATTTCACTTGTTGTAGAGAAACTCGGGAATCTAAAAAATTCTAAATAAGTAAATGCTAATTTGCCATGCAGTGCTGTGGTATTTTCAGACAGCTAGTCAAGAAAATTTGAATTGGAAGATCATCAAACTCGTTTCATACAATCAAAATATCAGAGACTTATCTACAAATAGAAACACAAGGAGAATCCTTCTTTGTATTCAGCAAGCAGTTGGAGGATGTGTGCTGTTATGGAAGTTTGTTTTTATGCAGATATTACTCCAGTGAATTTTATAAGCATGAACAAGATTGTAAGTGCCCTGAAACACACTACTTCATCTAGGAATTATATGCTTAGATTCAGTTTTGCTTTTTTTTAATTTAAAAATTGCTCTCAGTGACAAGAGAAATCTGCAAGAGAAATATCTAAAGCAATTTCTGAACAGTGGAAGCAGCTTTTTTTTTATACCATCCTTAGTACCTGTGACAAGGTTGGTAGTGACAGCCCTGCCAGCTTTAGGAGCTGTCTGTAACTGTAGCATTCACCAGAACCCCAGGGATGTGCTCATTTCTTTGAGATGTGCTTTTAGGAAGCCCCAGAGCATTTTGTGATGTGGCATCTTCTTGCATGGGGTATTTTCCAGTGCTTTTAAGCATCCCTTCTCTGCTGTTTTTTCAGACAGTTATTTAGACCTGTTCAAATTGAGAGATACTCTCTTTATCCAAGATACAATATGGTTATTACATAACCTAGTATTTTTCATTTTGTTGCTTGCATAGCAGAAAAACTGCAGAACTCTGCTTCATTCAGGTTAAACTGAAAACTTGAAAAATTGCTATTTTTATATGCCTGACATTTTGTTTGCATGCTTGAGCTTAGCTATTATGTTTGTTCATTTCAGGACTGCCTCTGAATTGCAATCCAGAAAGGAGAAACAATCCTGTTGGTTTGAGTTGAACATTTGTGTCTGAGAATAAGAACAGAGCCATGCCAGTGCTTTCAGAAGACTCAGGTAACCAACTGCATGCTTTCAACAGAACAGTGACTCAAATCTTATTATAGGTGTTTGACACATACAATTAATTCAAATGTAAGAGAATTAAGATAATCGAACTGAAGTTTTCTAGAAATTGCCTACAAGAAGGAAGGTGGGGTGCAAAAGGTGAAAATTAATAAAGTTTGTCAGGAAACAGTTACCTAAGAGCCCTAGAGTTCCTGAATATATTGTGATAGACCTGAATATATTGTGATAGACCTGAATATATTGTGATAGGCTTCTGTAGGCAAAGTTGTACCTCTCAGTGTAACAGTGCCTTCTACATGTGCTTATTATCTAAGATCAGCCCATATATATCTACTCTCTGCTGTGTCATTTCTTAATATTCTGAATAAATAAAATGGAGTTGGTTAATTTTGTTAATATTCTTTTAACTTAAAATAAGTGGTTTTGTTAATATTCTTTCTTTTAACTTTAAGTAAGTGACTTTGTTCAAAGCTGCTTTACTAGCTTCTCCAGTATGCTGCCCAGGATGAAGTCAGATACTAAATGATGCTTAGTGTTAAAGCAGAAGTGAGTTTGAGTTTTCTGGATCAAAATCTACTCTAAGATTCACAGAGAGAATAGTCACAGGAATAGATTTGAACCCTCTCCCATTTTTTAGTTTTTTAGTTTCATATTTTGTTTTGGCCATGTCTTCCCAGACATGGTTCACCAGGAAAAACCTGGCATTTTTCTGGCCTGTGTACTGCAAAATTGGGGTATTGGTGATTTAAACACTTTTTAGAAAACTAGCCATAAGCTTTGATTCCACCACAGTGGAAATGCACACCTGTCCTTTCTTCCTCTGGTCAGGCCTGGATTCTTACAGGTGCCTCAGAGGTAGAAGGGGCAGGATAACACTTGCAGGCAAAGCTGCTGGGGAAGTAGAGCTGCTCTCTGTGCAGCAAAGGAGGTGGTTCAGTCATTCTGAGAGTCTGCTGTGGCACTAAAAATTCTAAAGTGTGTAAGAGGGACACAAAGGGTTCTGGAAACAAAGCATAATAAATTTGAAGTGGGAAACATGAAAGATAATTTTAAAAAATTTATTTATTGCTTTGTTAGCTTTTGCCTTAATATGATGCTGTATTTGCCACTTATGGAGTGTTGCAAAATGATAAATGATGGGTAAACACAAGATAAACATGAGTCTCTCTGCAAACGTGATGATCACCAGTGTGGTACCCAAGTAAATGCAGTGACTGTTACTAGGTCCCATGAGAAATGTTGTGTACAATGGTTTTGTTCTGTTCTGAATCTAAATTTAGGATTGCACGAAACTTTGGCCCTTTTGACATCTCAGCTAAGACCTGATTCAAATCATAAAGAGGAAATGGGATTCCTGAGGGATGTCTTCAGTGAAAGGAGTCTCAGCTACCTGATGAAGGTAAAAGTTTATATTTATTTAGTTAGTTATTTATGTACATTCTCCTTACAGTTTACTTTGCTCTGTTCCCTTGATTTATCAATGTTTACTCTGCCAGGCTTTTTTTAAAGAATTCTGTACCAACCCAAGCATATGTGTGTTTAAGAACACACATTAATGATGTTTGACAACTAACATATTTTGTTCAGAAATAAATTTTTCTGCTCTTCTTGCTAAAATGAAGATACAGTGCCCCATAGCTAAAAAGGAGTGTGAAATGACTTCATTTTTTCCCTTATGCTCCTAAAGTCTTTACAGATTTTCTGACTGTCTGAAACTGCCATGAGCAAAAAGAAAACTAAAAGACTCCTAAACTAAACAAAAATAACCCTAAGAGAGTTTATTTTTCTGACACATCTCAGATTAAATTATGTTCCTTCAATAGAAAAATATTCCAGTGTAGGTATATTTAGAAAATTTTGTATTTGTAGAAATATCCGTGAATAATTTTTTTTTTCAGATTCATGAAAAACTCCGTCATTATGAAAGACAGAGTCCAACTCCTGTTTTACATAGTGCAGCAGGATTAGTTGAAGATGTGAGTAAAAAATCTTGTCTCATAATTCTCCTATTATTTATACCTGCTTTTCTAACAAATCAGACTTTGCAATTGTGCTGTATGTGAACATATTTCTCATCTTCCCCAACTGTCTTTGTAATCTGTTGGCCATGATTAATCAAGGAAATGAGAGCTCAGAAATCCCAAGTCATTAAATGTCTGGTGAAGATGGACACATTCAGGTAGAAGGGAAGGATATTATAAATGGTCCTCCTAAGAGAGGCTGCAAAAAGCATTCAGTCCTGTTTTGACAATAGGCTGTTCCAGCTGAACATTCAGATTTTTGTTCAGGCTTAAAACCATTAAAACCAGGCAGCATTGCTGTTGGCACAGTGTGGTTTGGGTTGGAGGGGCCTTGGAAGGTGATCTCCTCTAACCACCACAGGCAGGCTCACTTCCCCAGATCAGATTGCTCACAGCCCTGTTTATCCTGATTTTGAGCATTTCCAGTGGTGGGGCACCCCCAGCTTCTCTTGGCAGCCTTGTTTCCAGCCTGTCACCATGCAGGTGTTGTAGCATCTCACCCCCTTCATCATAAAAAAATTCTTCCTTATATCCAATCTAAATCTGCTGTCTTTCAGTTTAAAGCTGCTGCCCTGTGTTCTGTCACTACAGGCCTTGGTAAAGAGCTTTTCTCTCTTGTAAGCCTTCTTTATGTGCTGAATGACAGCAGTGAAGTCTCCCCCAAGCCCTCTCTTCTCCTAGCTCAAAAGTCCCAACTGTCTCATCCTTTCCTCATAGGAGAAGTGTCCCAGCCCTCCACAGGAGGATTTTGGTGACCCTCCTGTGGATGCACTAGGGCAGGTCTGTGCGCTGCGGGCTCTGGAGCTGGACACTGCTCTGGGTCAGGGGGTCTCATGAGAACAGAAGGAGGGGGAGAATCCCCTCCCCTGACCTGGGCTGGGCTTCTCTTCATGCAGGCTGGGACACAAAGCACACACTGCCATCATGTATGTGATGTTTCACCTGCCAGGATCCTCAGGCTGTTCTCCTGGGGGCTGCTCCCAATCAGTTCATCTCCATCTGTTCACAGAGCAGAGCTGTGCCTTGGGTTTGTGTGACACAATGCCATGTTCTGTGAAGTGAAGTTTCCTCTGTATTTGCTGGCTCTGTACATGCACCTGTAGTGTGGGAAGGGGCAGTGGAAGGTTTGGGAGCTGGAATATTTCCCTTTTCAAAGTCAGGAGACCCCAGTGCCCCACCTTAACATGCAGCACACCCCTCTGCCTGTTCCCACACACAGTGCACCACCTCCACAAAAGTTTCAGTGTTGCTACCTGTCAAGTCATACAAAAATTTCCATCTTCAGAATAGCAGAGAAGTTTTTTATAGAACAGTATATAGAACTATATGACTTCTCTGTTTAGAACTCTTAACAGGGTAAGGAAATCTCTTCCCTCACCCCATTTTCCCTTCCTCCTCCCTCCCCTGCTTTCTCTCTCCTCCCACCCAATCAGCCCAGTGCAGAAGTGCCTGCATTATTTCTCTAATCTTATGTTTAAAAGGCCTGAGACTCCAGGGCATATTTTGGTGTCCAGGTTTTGCAAGGGAACAAGGAAAGTTGTGTTGCATGTTCCACACACCTAATACTAGATGATTGCAGAAAGGTTTAAAATCTTTTATCAAATAATACAAGCACAAGGGTGCTGTTTCAGGTATCATGTACATATTCCATGTAGAATTTAAAATTTCAAAACTCACTCCTGAAGTTATGTTGATGGAATAACTCTTAAAATGTATGTTTAGGGATTCTGATTCCTAATGCTGTCTTCTATACTGTCTAATAAAAATTACTGAAGAAACTTTGGTTTTGTTCGGGTTTCATGCACTATGGACTGGAATGAGTTTTGATGGATGATAAATATTAGCAAACACTCAACAGAAATGTAAATACATCATCTTGTTTGGTGGACTCCTTTAATTTTGGGGTTGTCAATTTTTATTTTAAAGGTAATAGAAGAGTTGCAGACAGCACCAGTGAATAATGAAGAAAAAGAGCTGCTTCAGCTGTTGTCAACACCACATCTCAGGGTAAAAACCACATGGGGGACTTTAATGAAATACCTTTGCAGAATTGTAATAGAATATTTTGTAACAGAAAGGTTATATAGAAACCTCCCTAGGAGAAAGAAAAACATCTTCTAAACTTCTGTTCCACTGGGATTTCCTGCACAGACTTTAGGAAATTGAAAAGATACAGCTTTCCTGCATGATGCACCATGCTGTCTTCTATCCCTCCTTTCCTTACTGTTTTCTGAGGGATCAGAAATGAAAAGGAAAAGAAAAAGATCCCTTCTTGCTTTTCATAGTCAAATTAATTTTTTTTGGGCTGAGCTTTGTTGTTGTGTGGATTTATTTTAAATAAATTGATGTATATAGTTTACATGATGGGTAAGGTGATTGCTAAATCTTTTTTGGAGGATTAGAGGTGAGGGTAGAAAGGGAGAGGTTTCATTTTGCTGTAATACTGCAAAGGTGAGAATGGGAATTGTAGTATTCTCCATTACATTACTGTTTTTTATTTCCTTTATGCAGGCAATGCTTGTAGTACATGACACTGTAGCACAGAAGAACTTTGACCCAGCTCTTCCACCTCTACCTGATAATTTTGATGATGATTTTGATGAGGAATCAGTGAAAATTGTTCGGCTAGTGAAAAATAAAGAACCCTTGGTACATATTGGATCACCCATCTCTAGTCATAAAACTTTATAGTGAAACTATAAAACTTTAATAGTGCAAACTTTATAGTGTGAGTGTGGAGGAGACAGTGCAAGATGTCATCAAATAGCCTTCAGAAACCTGGAGTGTTCTGAAGCTTGTAAATAAAAAATAATTTTGTAAATGATAAATGCACCTTCAGAATTTTGCATTTAGATGCTTTATGGGCATAGTTTATAGTGCCAGTTAACTCAGGAAACACAGTGAAGAAACTGTATGTGTTGAAGCAATTATGCTGATTATATGTATTAATTCTTTTCATACTGTATCTAACATTCATTGACATAATGAATTCACTTGCATGAAAGTCAGTGATGTGTGGTAAGAGTATGTTTGATACATGTATGAAAGCATTACATTGTCAGGGTCCTAATTTTATACAAGTGAAAATGGAAAAATTGGTTTCCTAAGTAAAAACAGTATTGGGAAAGAAATCTGCTTTTTGTGTATCACAATAGTAGAAGGGAGCAGTGGTTGAATTCCTGATTAAAACTTTGTATTGCCAGCAGAGGTAGGAGGAAGAAAAAATAATTATTTGGCTTTTGTTGTTTTTGCATATAAAAGTGCTGACTGTATTGTATAAAGATTCAGAAGAGGAAAAGAAAGAATTTGTTACAATAACCTGTTTGCACACTTGAGTGACTTTGATGACCACAGTAATGCAAAAAGTGTAAACACTTAGGAAAGTCAGTAGAGAGGAAGGTGAGTGCACCTGCCCACAATCACTTGGTATGGGCAAAACTTGAATAATGGTGGAAATCACCTTGGAGAAAGGGAAATTCACAGAACAAATTAATTCCAGTTTAAAAGATATAATAGCATATACATTATTTCACTGGTTGCTGAATTCAGGGCAAATTTCTTACTTTTTTTTTGGGTGGTGGGTATGTTTTATTTCAGGGAGCTACCATCAGAAGAGATGAACATACAGGAGCTGTGATTGTAGCAAGGATCATGAGAGGTGGTGCAGCTGATCGCAGTGGTATGGTTGCAGTAGAACATTCCTGAAATTGCATTTGTAAACCTCTCAAGTTTCCTAAGCATGCTCTTAGCAGATCTGTATTTCATCAGTAATCTGTTAATCTAATTACATATGCTTTTTATTTAAATGGCCATTAGGAAAAAATTAAAACAGAGATGGAAGAAGTATGTTTAAGCTTTAGAAGAATGCAAAGAATGTTTTATACTTTTAATGTTGTAGTTTCCTTTATTCAGTGTATCATGTTGTTTTCTGTTTGCTTTACTGAGTACTTCTTTTATATCAGATAACAGTGGCTATGTATATATGACAAGTACAACATTTCTTATTGAACTGGATAAACAAACCTAAATCTTGTAGAGCCTCTTCATGGCTTGTTAAAAAAATTCAGCATTCTTTCTGTGAGTGTGAAGTATTAATCTGTCAGTTGACAGACATGTCATTCCTGCCTTTATAATCAGACCCATGAGTTGGTCACACTCATGAAACTATTCCAGTTTTGCCCACTTAATACAGATCCAAAGAGTGATCTTCCAGAGTACCTTGGCACAAGTTGCCTGTCTGCATGCTGCTCTCCTTTGAGGCTGTGCTGCATGAAAAACAAGGAATAAAGGCAGGAGACTGTGAGGCACATTTCCACCAAAGGCACTTGGCTTTGGTGCTAAATCCATCAGTCTGGAGGAGGGAGGAGAGGAAGTACATGCTGACTTAGGCTGGACATCAGAGGAGTAGTGCTTTCCAGTCTCTAGACCGATTTTAATTTACTTACCATCTTTTCAGGTCTTGTCCATGTTGGAGATGAACTAAGAGAAGTCAATGGTATTACTGTGCTTCACAAACGACCAGAAGAAATAAGTCAGATTTTGGTCTGCACTGATTTTCATTTCAAGATCTTTTCTGTTTGGTGATCTAGTAATTACAGTAGATGATGAAATTTAACCATGAGTTTAAAATATAGAGCTAAAAGATGCAATCCCTGCTTGTCTTTGCATTAAGAGTTTTTCTTCTCCCAGTGGATTAGTCTTCTCCTTTTGACTTCAGAAACTTCTGCGAACTGGATTGGTACCAAGTAAGATACAAATACAAAGTTAACGTGTTGCTCTGTCAAGAACTTCTCTTTAATGCTTTGTTTATGACAAGCAAACTGCAAATTATAAATACATTCCTAGAAGATGATTGATAATGTGGTGTGTTAGGAGGATGAAGAGAGTCTTGTCTGTGTGTTCAGTAGAGCTGTCAGTCTGTTCTTTACCAGCAGATTCCTGGTGACAGGAGCAATTTCTTGCTTTGAGCTTGTCTAAGTACCCACAAATCTTGGTAGAAAGTGTTTGTTGGGGGTTGTAGCTCTTATGCTTCTTTATCTCTGACTTCCCCCTTGTCTTGGTGTGGAGTGGAGGTAGGGATACAGTAAGGAAACTGGTATCAGTTCCATCACCTAATTTCAATTTAGATCAAATAACCCTGAGTAATGCCAGTGACTGCTTTTAACTTGGGGATGGGGGGATGTCAAAACCACTTTGAAATAGTGTGTAAAATTTAATTTATGGGGATCTTGGGATGCTGCTTATCTGTCCTGTGTAATTTCTAATTACATATGTCCCGTGTGAGCTAGTGCCTGAAGTGTAACACTTTTAATGGTTTATTTTTTGAAGAAAAGCTACAAATGTTTGTCTGTTTTTGCATTTAATCTATGCAGAATTGCAAGCTTCTCTACAACACAGTTTAATGTCATGCCAAATAAGGCATCTAAAACAGATAAACCCATTTTAGATTTCTGAAGGACCTAGAAGTACTTTTTAGTTTCCTATAACTAATAATTGTCATCTCCTAGCAGAGATTTCTAGAGTGAAAGTAGGTGTTTATTTTGTAGATGTTTGCATTTCACTCTTAACAAGTTAGCCCTTACATGGAGAAAACACAACAGTATTTTTCAAAGCAGCACTTTAAAATTATTAGTCTGCAAAAATTTAAGTCAATGTTGTACTAAAGGCCACAGAAGTGTTTAATGTCCTGTCAGCTGTAGCGCAGAAATTAATGCAATGGCTAAAAGCAAATGAAGGGATTTTAATGCAGGTCTTAGCCAAGGATGTCTCCATGGGCAAGACACTGTTGTGGAGTCATGGAACATCCTGATAGTCTCTGTAATGCAGTTAATTAGTGCATTAGCTTGGCCTGTTAGAGTTCTGAGAAGGAGACATCTGCTAGCTCCTTAACTGGAGCTTGAATAGTCTGCATGATATCCTTGTCCTGCTCTCAAAGTAAAAAACCATTTCTGTTTTCCTCAGGCTCAGTCTCGAGGGTCAATAACATTAAAGATAATTCCAGCCATCAAAGAAGAAGATCGTCTAAAGGACAGCAAGGTATGCAGCTGGAATCCTGAAGCACTTTCCATCTCTGTAAGTGCAGCCTGCCTGCTCTTCAGGGGGCAGTGCCACAGACACATCATTGAGCTGCAGAGATAGGAGAGTGCTTTCTTGTGCAGTGCCCTTTATAAACAGAATTACTTGTATGACTCTTCTGCTCTCCATCTTTGCACACGTTCTTCTATAGCATTTCTGAAATCTGCCTCTTCTCTTTGGTTTAATTAAATTGAGTGTTCTGCTGTCTCCTCTCACCATGGCAGCTGCAATCTGTCCATTATCTCTGGGCATTTTGCCACTCACTGGAGTGGAAATGGAGCTCTGCACAAACAGCTGCATTCACCATGTGACCCCATCAGCCCAGTCCATCTGCCCTACCTGACCAGCAATAACTTAATGCTCAACTGGTTCCTCATGAGATTCCTCTGTCAGTCTCTCTGCCTCCGTGCTTTTGGTTGCTGAACTTTTCCTTGAAGCCCACAAATCACTTGCTGAAGTGGTTCTGCTGTTATGTATTCATGGTATTAAGATACAAATCCAAAGTTGAATAGTGGATTTTGATGCATTAAAGGAACATTTTAAGGACAGTCTTTACAATTGGGCAACATTGTCATAAGTCTGTTTTTATTGTTTTCTCCCTCCCCTTATTTTTTTTCAATCATTCCTTTGTTGCATTTTGTACTTAATGTAGATTGTGATCTGTGTTTCTTGGAACTTTGGTCTTTGGAGTCTCATGTTCCACAATTCTGATAAATAATCACTGGGTATGTGCTGGAAAGTTAATTAATTTTTCTGCATAAGCTGCTAGATGTCTGTGTTTTGGAGTGCTTGAAGGAGGGATAATGTGTATATGCAGTCAGCAGTAAGGAAAGCCTTTTAAAGGCAGATATTTGAAATTCCAGCTAGGACAAAAAGAAATGACATGCTGACTTTCTTTTCAAGGTGTTTATGAGGGCACTTTTCTGCTATAACCCCAAAGAAGACAGAGCCATTCCTTGCCAGGAGGCTGGGCTGCCCTTTAAGAGGAGACACGTGCTGGAAGTTGTGAGCCAGGATGATCCCACGTGGTGGCAAGCCAAGCGTGTGGGGGACACCAACCTCAGAGCAGGCTTGATCCCCTCAAAACAGTTCCAAGAAAGGTTTGTCAGCAAAAATTACAGATTTTCTTTCATATGTAGTGTCACTATATTGATATATTGATTTTTTTCACAGAAAATGAAGGGCATGGTCATGCCGGGGTAAATACAGCTGCTCAGGGGAAAGTGCTAAAAAGCTCCATCTTCTCCAGTTACAGAATCAACTTCCTAGCTTGATTTGGGTGTTTTGCCATTGTCTTAATGCTTTGTAGCATGAGGACAGAAGCACTTGCTAAGGAAACATGTATGAAATGAAATGTGGAGTATCAGTCTCTTAACCATCTTTGCTTATGGAGACACTGTATTTCACAACCTTGTACTTGCACAGATTTATTTTAATTATTTTGAATTTATGCACATAATATCTGGTCTTCTGGCCTCTAAGAGAGTATTTAGCTTGGACTGGGATACCTTCTAGAGCTAGAAATTTCTCTCTTTTCACAGCAAGATATGTGTGTTTTCTGCAGAAAAAAATATCCCTCAGTTCTTATTTTACTGTACAGAAATCCTGTATTTGAGAAGGAATCTGTTTTAAGCCACTTTGTCATTCTTGCTGCAAATCACTTCTTTGGCTTGTAGGTGTTATAATCTAAAAATTGAGCAGGTCTGATGCTGCTGCTGGCCTGCATGATTTCCATAAGGTTTCTAATGGAGGTCTTGGCTCCTTTACATGAAAGCTCCTTTGAAAAACATAAGGCAAATTCTGCCTCAACAGCTGTTCCCTTCTTCCTGAGCATGCATATATTGCAAAAAATACTGCTGCACTGCAGTCTTTTTAATTTTTTGGACATTGTAAACATGTAGAAAGATGTATGTAGGAATATAGAAATTACTTCAGTGTCTGTTTCCCCTGAGTGAGTGTATAAATGCCTGAGCAGCATCTTCTGTCTGTTACAAATATTGCAAAAAAACACTTGGGAAGAAATTGTGGTTTCAATTGCCAGCAGTGAGGGGTTTCTTGAGGGTTGGATTTTTGTGCTGGGGTGTTTTTGGTGTTGGGTTTTTGGTGGGGGGAGTTGAGCAAATAGGAATTGTGGTCTGGTTTGTGATTTTAACACTTAAGACAATTTTACTTGGTACTCTGTTCTTACATTTTCACACAAACTGGATAACTTGATTAATAACAGAACACTTCAAACTGATCTGGAGAAAGGTGGATAATTTCTACACATGCATAGCTGCAATGACTGCTTTGGACAAAGGTTATCTACTTTTCTTAGTGTTGTAAAAAAATCATGTGGGAAAAAAGGGAAATAGAAAAAAATTGATTGATAAACTATTGATTTCTATGCTGTAATATATGAAAGCAGAAAATGTTTTAGAATCTTCATTCATTAGCAGTAACAATCTGAGACTGTCATATTATTTAAAATGTTTTAAATAGTTGAATCAGATACATTATAATTTTAAGAAAAAGCACTATTTAATTCTTTTCCATGCTATGTGTATAACATGCTGTGAATTCTTCATAATTCTGAGTTTACATATCTAAAATACAATGATTTTCTGTTCAGACGACTGATCTACAGGAGAACAACAGGCACTCTGCAGAACACCAGACCTCTGAAGAAACCATTATGTAAGTCTGTTCTGTTCTTTCAGTGATGTTTTAATTGATACTAAGTTCTCAGTATTTGTCTGTTATTTCAGGACTGATGTGTTTGAGAGTATTTCACCGCTGATTGGTATTTTGAATACAATCTGCCATTGGTTGATATGCATGGACACAGCTGCCCCAGGGAAGGATTTGGCTTGGAGCTTTATTCAGTATTGCTGGTGCCTATTGTTTTCAAAAATCAAATCCCTCTCTTCCTGCTCTCAAGAACATGAGGCCTTACATATTTAGATGCCTTAAAATTTGCTAGTGTCCACACTTTTTCTATGGTTTGAAACTTGGAGGCTGTAAAAATCACCTAATGCATATGTGAGTGCATGAAACTACTCTAAACTCATGTGAAAATAAAGTGTAGCTTTAAGGAGGATAAAAATCACTGGAGCTGGAAATACAATCTGTATTTCAGGCTTAATGTTACAGAGCTATTCTTAAGCAGACTTCAGAGTGATTGTTGTTTACAGCTCTGCAGTTTGTGTCACTGAATTATTCACAAAACCTCTGCTTGTGAGGGAATTGCTGGGAAGTGCTGGAAAGCAGAAGATGTTAGGATTATCCCAAAATGTGTTTCTGTTGCTCTTGGGTGCTTCAGCACAGGCAGTATTGATGTGAGGGGAAGCCTGTGACTGTGTGCAGCGAGGATTGTGCAAGGATTCTGGAAATGCTCTCTTTTGAGTAATAGAAGTGAATTTCTGCCTTTGGTGCATGATGAGATACAGGTACTCTTGTGCTGCAAGGAGGGAAGATGCTCAATCAAGTTATAAAATAGCATTAGTGATTGAAATGAAGCTTTTCCAAGTTAGTTTCCATTATACTTAAATGAGGAGGCATGTCATGAGTGCTGCTTCAGCTTTATCTCAGATGTTTTGGAGACAATTCAGCTGATAACTGGTTATAATAATTCCATTTCAGCCCAGAATTCTTTTATCAGTTGATAAGGGTACTGTATTTGCAGCACTTTTTTAAAGCTAGAAAAGCCTGTTAAGCAAATGAAAAGAACCTTCCTTTCCATTGTCTGTAATTTTGCTCAATTATTTGTCCATCTTTTAATATCATCCCAACTCTGCCTTTCATGCTAACTATAGATGATCAATCTTCTGACAAAGGTAGGTGCTCTCCTAACTCACTTTCTGTCTGAATAGAAACAACCAATAATTTTCTAAAATACTTGCTGCAATTCCAAAGGGAGCAGTAGATCTATTGTTCCTAGGACATTTTCTTTGTGAATTATTATTTAAACTAATGTAATTCAGATTGATGACTTAAGTAATGATAACTTCCAAGTTTGCTTCAGATTCAAGAGAAAAGATTTGTCTTCTGAGAGGTATTTACATGTTCTGTAGGTTTCTGAGTGAGGTTCAAAGACTTGCAAGTTAAATGCAGTCTTTGTATCTGGTATGTTTGAAAAATAAAGAAATACTGGGGTTTAGCATTTTAGGGCACCCATGTCAATCCTAAGTGATTTATCTTCATTGTTCATTTGGCTGTTTTCTGTGTTATTTTCATTATGAGCAATTCTGTTGGGCTTGTGCAGTTTAGATATCATTTACCAGCTGCTTTTCCAAATATCAGGTGTTTCCTGTTGAATTCTGTATACTGTGATTTTTTTTCACATTACAGTTGCTTGTTGCTATTCATATTCCAAGTATTAGCATTCCATAGACTTTGATGAAAGTACTAATCATGTTGTGTAATCAGAGTATAGCAGTCATGGCCAGCTGTCAGAACACAAGTCTGAAAGAGCCTGCCTTGAACAGCAGAAAATAAACAAAAAACCAGCTCTGAATTGATGTCATTGCTATTTGTATTTTTTTCTTAGTGTAGGCAGAATGTTTTGGGAGTACACATTGGCACTGTTTGATTACACACCTTCATGCAATATTCATTTAAAAACAAAGTCCTCTCAAGTGGCACTTTTGGTTAGAGGTTTAAGTGCTGTGAATTTTTGCTAATGGTTGGGTTTGTCCCATACAGCACCACCTCAAAATGAGTAGAGCTCTGTAAATATTGCAAGGGCACAGGGGGGTAAATGTTGACAAACCAGGCATCCCTCTTTCAGGAAGTATGAGAACTCAGTATTTGTCTTAGGATTACAGTGTATTTTTTGCAGCTAAGTATCAAGGTTTTATTCTGCACATTTGAGGGGCCTTGGGGGTGGTTGTAATTTGAGGAGGGACAGGTTGGGGGTTTTTAACATGTTATTTTACATACATGCATATGGCCAAAGCATCAAATCTTTCTTTTTTTTAAGACAGAGTTAATAAGCAATGATAATTTAACTTGGTCAAAATGAAAGGGGTTAGAGTTCATCTTTGTCATTTCTGATCCCCTTTTTTTCAAGCCCAAATGATAATGAAATATCAGAAGAGTCAATTTTCTTACATAATCATACTCATTTATAAAGTTATTCCTTTTTAAAAAAGAGCTCTGTGTTTGTGGAGTCATCGTCTTCACTTAACCCTGAGTGTCATACTTTACCAGCAGCATTAATCAAATGTCATGAATGCTGAAAAGCATAAACTGTGGGAACTGTAAATACCAAGATATAAAATTCTCTAGTTCAATATCAAAGTCAAGGACTTTTTAAAATATATACCACTAGCCAAGGCAAATATTTTTTAACCATCAGCAATGGTTAAGTTTAAAAAGTATGTGCAAACAATGCAGGATATAAAATTTCTTTCCTTGCTAATGAGCCAGACTTGTATCACACACATTGCCTAAAATATTTCCTTTCCCCTGTGCCCCACCCTCCACTTCCTTGCTTTTTAATTTACAGAGGATTGTGATTGTGAAGGATATTTCAATGGACACTACATAGGTGAGTAACCAAAACCCTTTACCTCTTCCCTAGCACCCCCACCCCAAAAAAACCCAGAACCAAAATGAAAACAAAACACCCCCACCAAATAAAACCTCCCAAAAAATCCACCTCCACATTAAACAATTAAAACTGGACTGTTTAATTTCCTATACATTCATAGACTGGATTATCTCTGTGAAGAGGCATAATCTGATTTTATCATAACCAATGCTTGGCAGCTAAATGTTGTGAGGGGGATTTATTATTGATTTATTATCCAAACATTTCTCCTATAATCTGAACATACATGCACTGAATGGATTATAAACTGAATTTATGGGAATAACTCCCATTTGGAGACAATCACTTGTAGCTGAACAAGCTTGAAAATCTGGGGTGAGTGGGGACATGTCAATGTATTTCTGCTCTGCACAGCTGGATTGCGCAGGAGCTTTAGGTTAAGTCGGAAGGAGAAGGAAAATGTGAATGAAGGCAAGCAGGCAGAGCAAGATGCAGCAGAGTTCCTGACATATGAAGAAGTCACAAAATATCAGCAACAGCCTGGTGAACAGCAGAGGCTGGTGGTTTTGATTGGTAAGATACCCAGTTGGTTCAAATTTTTTCACATTTCTCCTTCTTACCTTATCCTGCACTTCCAGATATTTGGTTTGAGGGTTTTTGTGGTTGTTGTGGTGGAATTTTTAAAAATGTTTTTTTGTTTTTGTCAGAGCTCACTCTTTTATTTTAAATTACATTAAAAAACAAAAAAGGACTCAAACTCTCCAAATCTGTAAAAATAATGATGCAGGACTATTTCTCATTTTTTGGATTCACTTTCCCTTGGTTTTCACTACAGTATTTACTTGGGCTGTCAGAACTCTTGATGAAGAGGCAGATGTTAGAATTATCTAACAAGACTTTGCATGCAGTTTTAATTCAGATTATCAGCCTTGTGCTAAGCACTAAAACTCAAGAGTATCTCATAGAACTGACTGCTAAGATCACAGATTTTCTGATTTAGTGTCTGCCAGGTGATTGTCCAGCAGTTGTTCACAGAATTAAATTTGTTCCTAATGATCTTCAAAGCAGAATGTCTTGAGTTCCCTCATGAAGAGGTTTCATCAAGCTCGCTCCTGAATCATATTATTTGTGTAAAACTAATATATTTATTTTCTGCAATATTTCATTTTTCACAGAAATCTCTCAGTCAGCTTTATTTTATTTTATTAGGTTGTTTGGGAGCCAGGTTAAGTGAGCTCAAGCAAAAAGTTGTGTCAGAGAACCCCCAGGAGTATGGTGTTGCAGTTCCACGTGAGTAAAATTTCCTAACTTTGTTTGTTGTATCTTTATTTCCTAAGTGAAATTTATAAAATTCCATAAACTCCATGTCTAATGAATGTTGTGCCATCAGCACTAATGATAATTTGTGCTCTGACTATTGATTAGATGCTTATTTCTGAAGTACTTCAAATTTTTTTTCTCATTGTAATATGCTATATTTGCCCTTAATAGGTGAATAAATCATTATGTAACTTGGCACATCTGCATTTTGGACATTTTGGAATTCTGTCAGCTCAGTGAGGTTTTTTTAATTGTGTTTTCTTGAGTGGGGAAATCGCATTTTCTCAGTGTCTGTTAAAAGAAAAACTTAATGCAGGAAGAAAAAATAGAATGTGACTAGCAAAGAGAACTGGTGTGATAAATAGGATCTTAAAAGTCAGCCAAAACATTGTGTGTTTAAAAGAGTGTAATTTTTCTTGAGTAAAGCATTGCACATGCAGCTAAAAAAAACCCAAAACAGGCAGCAATAAACCAAGTCAAAATTAGGGCAAGATTTGAAGTTGTTGATTAGTGTATCTAGGCTGTTCAAACAAGCAAGTCAGGTAAGAGAATTTAGTGATTCTTGCATGACTTTGTGACTAGAGTTGCACTGAATTTCTTTTACTGGATTATTTTCTAAAAAAATGGAATTATGAGAGACACACAGACACAAAAATCCATTGTCATTTTTATTCCCCAACAAGCTACTTTTTGAATCCAAAAAATTAACATTGAGGGCACTGTTTATATGTTAATACCTTTTAAAAAAGAACATTTTTCAGACTGACTTCAGGCAGTTAGCAAAAGAGCTCAAATGAGTTATTCCCACTTGAATTTAAACACATACACACAAAAAATAGCAGACATTACTTTTATGGTCTGGCATAGATTTGTAGAATGATCATCAAAGCTTCTCCTACAGTAATAACAATTACAAAAAGAAATTACACCAAAAGTAAGGGACTCACATCATTATGCACACAGTACCTTAGGAAATATCCATCAGTATTCTTCCTGCAAATTCAAAGGTAGCATAATAGGACTTTCTGTATTTCCTGGTTTTATTTTTGAGCTTTCCAAGAGAATGAAAGTCCAGAATGCCAAACAGTTTTCTCTAGGATTTATTCAGCTGCATCTATCAGGTGTAAGAAGGATGCTTCCTTTTTTTTTTTTTTTTTTTGGTTAGTTACAGCACTCCTGGAAGCAAAACAACTTCACTTTTGGTCCTGCAATATTTGAGATTGAGTTTAAAACAAAATTATATGGTCTGATTTATATTGTGTTCATTTGAATTTGCCACTGTGTAACTTTCTTGTTTGAAATTGTGAAAATGTGACTGGAACTAAGTAGAAAAAACATTTGCAAAGGTTGATGTGTCTCCTATGTCTTGCTTCCCTTCTCTTCTAGATACAACAAGGTCAAGGAAAAGTCATGAGAGAGAGGGAGTAGAATACAATTTTGTTTCTAAGCAGTCCTTTGAGACAGATGTGCAGCAAAACAAGTGAGTTAATTTTAAAATACTGCTATAATTGACTATTTTAAAATACTGCTTGTTCAGATTTACATCACCTGAGTACCAAAATCAGGTGACAGGTTGGACAAGCTGTATTAGATGGGTTCAGCTTTCTAAGTAAAATGCTCTTTATGGAGTCTGGACTGTTAGAGCAAACTCAAACATTCAACTGGAAGCAATTTAGGAATAACACCAGTAAGAGCATCCTGAGTTAGAATTTAAACCTGCATAAGTGTTATGGGTGGTCAGAATTGAATCTAGTGAAAGTAACAGATACTTAATTGGGCCAGTCACTCTGTTTAATATGATGGGTAGGAAGTTTTATTCACAAGTCTCCTTGAAAATGTGTGGTGTGGTTATACCAGACTTTCTGTGAGCCTGGGTGTGTTTCCTCAGAGTTCAGATCTTTACTTCCAGAAGTCTCCCAGAAGATGGGAGAACTGCAGTCCATTTCCTTGCCAGCTTTTTTCCATTTTCTGAGGAAAATATCCTTTTTTCTTCCCCTTTTTGTCAGTAGTGCTGATAAGAATTGCTACTAAGCAAGGAAGGGGAAAAAAAGTGAAAAAAGGAAATCCCTCCCCACCCATTCCTGGTTTTCTGCCTCTCTCTCTTTGACTGCTGTGACTTCAGAAAACAGCTATCAAATGTTCCAAGTTAAATATTCTTAATATTGTTTGTAGGTGGTATTTAAAAATGTATTGACTTTTTAGATTTGTGGAACACGGAGAATACAAAGAGAATTTGTACGGTACAAGTCTGGAGGCAATCCGCTCTGTGATGGCCAAAAAGAAGGTTTGTTTGGTGGATGTGGTACCTGAAGTAAGTTCTGCAGCTTCTTTTAAAGAATGCAAATATGATTTACTGCTGCCTGAGCAGAATAGGGCTCTTGGGAAAGCAGTGCAGTGGTTCCAGTTCCTACATGTCCAGCTGGTACAACCTGGATGTCCCTTTAGGGGCCCTCACTGTGGGACTTTGCCCTTGGTGTTGGGCTGATGTGCATCCCTGTCCCAGGCTGCTCAGGTCCTACACTCAGAACAAAGTTATTCTTTTCATTCTAGTTCTCATTTTTAAAATGCTGGCCATAGCACACCCAGATCCACCCAAGGCTCTCATTTGTAGGATCTCAGTTTAGCAATTTTTGGGTTCAGGTATGAAATACAGTAAAATCCTGAATCACACCAGGACATGAGGACTGTAATCAGTGCCAGCAGACTGCTGTTAATACTTCCATGCTGTGAGTTAATACTTGAAATTTTGATCCAGCTTTTGTAACTGGGCTGGGAAAAGGCTGTGGTACTACCTCAGATGAATTCCAAGTCTAAATTTTGCAGTGTTTGGCTGCTTAGGTGAAGCAAACCAGAATTTTCCCATGAAGTCAGGTTCTTTTATAATTTGCTCACTATTTTTTGCCATGTCCTTGCCCCTTGGAATCCTATGCTCTTCAGGCCATGCTCCATGCACTCTTGTAGCCAGGACACTGACTTGAGCCTTTGTTTGAAGAGCAAGAGATTGCTGTGGCCAGATGTGCAGGACCCAGGGCTTCACACCAGTGTGTCAGCCTGTACCAGTGAAACCACTGGAAGCAGTTTGAGTCTATCATTGACATGCAGCAAAAAGAAGTCTGATAACAAAAATCATCTGTTCACAGGCAGTAAAGCACTTGAGGACTCCTGAGTTTAAGCCTTATGTTATCTTTGTGAAGCCTCTCATTTCAGAAAAGAAAAAACATGTCTTAAAATCTCACATGTCAGAAGAAATCTCAACTCCCCTTGTAAGTATTCCAACTTCTAATCTCTTCTTTTTAGACAAGAATGAAGTGTTTGGGCTTGCACTTGTATTACATGAAAGAGCTTCTCTTCCACAACAAGAGTTGAAGTGGGGCACTAAGTTGGTCCTGTAGCCTTTCAGCTGGAACTTCAGAATGGAATTTTTGATTCTTTATATATTCAAGTTTTAAAGTAATATGAAGCCAAATGGCACCCTTTCATATGGATCTGGGTAAATCATCAAGGCTGCAGCAGAAGTTGCTGCTGAACTCAGATAAACCAAAAATAATTTTATATTTCTGATGATTTACATTCTACATTTCATCAAATGCTAGTGGCTATTTCTTACACCCCCAGTGTGACACCACAGCAGTGTCAGCCAGTGTTTCAGTGGTGTCCACTCAAAACACACTCTGTATTTCTTAGGATCAAACCTAGATCAGCTGCAGATTGGTGATGTGTAAATCTGAACAGAGTGCATAAAGCCATTCCTTTGGGTAACTTGATTTTAAATTTATGTTACAGAACTTAGTTCACTTGGTAAGTTTTTGTGTAAGCACTCAAAATACTGAACTTGGGACAGCATGTGCAGCATTCCTTTTCTGTTTTTGAGGAGTGTGGTTCCCATATCTTGGGTTAGGCAACAACTCTAACTACCTAAAGTGAAGTATCACCATCATATTCCCCCCTCCCTGAGGCCCCTTGCATTTTTTGGAACAGCTGCCAGCAGCATGCTGCTCCTTGATCTTAGTTTTAATATCTTCAATAGCTTTTCCTAATGGTAGCAGCTCTTGTTGCATGTTCTCAGAGTAATGACTCATTGTGCTAATATACTTTAAAATGTTAATAACCAGAAGGACATGCTTTAAATTTCAAACCAACATCTTGTGTTGATCAGCAGGATGAAGAACAGCAGGAAATTATTAATTCAGCAGCATTCATTGAAGAGCAGTATGGGCATTTAATTGATACTGTACTGGTGAAAGAAGATCTCCAGAGTGCATGTAATGAGCTGAAAACTGTGTTAGATAAACTAAACACGGATTCATTTTGGGTGCCAGTCAGCTGGGTTAGATCATAGCTTGTTACCATGTTTAAGGGAAAGACTGTATAAAAATGTTCTGTAAATACCTGAATTAGAAAAGGAAATACGTTGAATTTGCTTCAAAACTGCTGGTCTTACCTAGAAGGCAATAAATAAATAAAGACTGTATGAGGAAAGACCAAAGTCACAAGCTGACACTGCCTTTCTGAGTGAAAATTTTGAATAGCAGTTGTCATTTAGAAGTCAATACTCAGACTAAATAAGCCAGTCCAGTCTTTTGTTGATCCTTAGACTGGAAGTAGTGCATTTTTTGCTGAGACACTGACAAGATGGAAGGTTTGTCCTTTGGCCACAATTCTAACCGCAGATTTTGTGGCTAGATTTAAAAGCTCAGAATAAAGCACCCCCTTGGGAACAAGCTCCTTCAGCTGGGTGGGAAGTGTTCTTTGGAGATTGGTTACACCATGGCAGTTACTGGCTGCCCAGCAAAACCTGCTTTCCCTCACACAGAAGCATTAATTGCAAATCCTCTTAGGCACTAAAAACTAGTCCAGCTATAGAAGGGGTTTTTTTATGTCCATCACATTTTGTGCTCCAAGCTGTGTTGCACAGGTAACAGGTTATGCCCACTTTCCCAGTCACAAATGCTGAACAGCCTGAGTGTAGCTGTATGACTGCCAACTCATAAAACATAGCTTTTAATAGTGTACATGAAAACAACTGCATATGGCTTGAAAATAGGATGGTTAAGAAGCTTTGTTTCTGCAAAACATCTTTGCCTGTGCTACCTGGTGAGACACAGCCTTGACACCAATGGAACAGCTCCAAAAAGGGCACTGAAAGGAGGAGCTACAGATCAAAATCATCATCCTTCCAGCATTTATGACTTCTGCTCCAAATCTGGTAAAAGTTTCCAGAATTGACTGAAGAAGAAAACTGTTAGAGGAACTTGTATATGTTTGAGGAGACTTGAATATACAGGAGTTTTCAGTGGGGCTGAGGAAGATTCAGAGATGATTCTGGAAGTAGCTGTGCTTTATACTGGGGGATTCAAGGAGAGAGCATTGTACAGGTGCATGGGAGCTGCAACTATTTCCTGTTTTCACTGCCTGCTGAGGTCTGTTATTTCCTGTGTATTGTGCCCTTTAAACAAGACCTTTTGGTGTACCAGTCTTGTTCCTTCTCTCTTAACAGTATCATGTTATTCTTGTTCCATGACATTTAGCAGAACTGAAAGTTGCATATTAAAAGTACATTTCTTACATACCAGTGTCACTGAATCTACATTATGTAAAGCCCAAAATGTGTGGAAGAGTCATCCCCCATCCATCTTCTTCAAATGGCAACTTTCATGTGTGGTCCTTTTGGGCATTGAGGTTCTGTTCCCACTGCCCCAAAACCAAGAACTTTTCCCAGTCAGGTCCCTGCATTGTCAGTGCTGCAGCCTGCAGCAAATGCACCAGGACTCCTCCACATGCACTGGGGTGTCAGATCTGCAGCCATGGGAAAGCACAGCCCCCAAAAGGGATTTGGCTTCTTAGAGAGGTGATTTGTGACAGATGGACCTTGATCCTATGAAAAACTGAGTGAAATATTTTTAAAAACTATTTCAGTAACAGCATTTCAAACTGAGTCCTTTTATGAAAATAAGAAATGGCCAGACTGATCTCACCCTAGGTCTGTATTTCAGGTTACAAACAGATTTTTATAGTCTGCAAGACATATAAATATTTACAAGATTCAGATTTAAGTTTAAAAGCTAAGGGTCAGAATTTATTTAAAGCAAGGTTGTTATCATAACATCTTAAAATATTTCAAATGACCAGCAGTAAATAAAGCTATGTTTACTTTGTGATCTAACATAGTCTAATAGTAGAAACGTGCATGAACAAGCAAGGCACAAGTTAGACCTTAAATTTTCAGTTATTTTAATGTAAGTTAACAAAATACAGTATTGCCATTGAAAGTGTAAAAGACAAAAGGTAATTTCATCGTAGGATTGGTGACAGACGCTCTCAGCCTAGTGGGAAGTCCCATAGGCAGCACATTTTCTATTAAATAGAAAATGAAATTTGTCACTGTGGTTGCTGGAAGAGGAGGAGGGTTTGCAGAGAACCAGTGACTGCAAAACCACAGCCATGGTGTGAGGCAGCCCAAAATGAGTGAAATGAGGAGTGCATTCCATCCCTGATCCTCAGTGCAAAGAGAGCAGCACAGGGGCAGCTGCAGGGGAAGGAGGGGGGGTTTCCTGACAAGTGTTAAAAGATTCATCCTCTTCCTGATAACCCTAATATTATCTGGTAACTCAGTTTACCATCTGGGGACATGGAGCAATTTTGACTTTTAAAAAGCATCCAAAATCAGGAAATTGTGTTCTCAGTGTGAGTTACTCACTCCTGGTGAGTAACTGCATTAAGGAAACTTGGGTGCCTGAAAAGCCTCCCATACCATCCCAGGGAAGAGAAATTTCCCAGTAATCTTCCAGAACTAAATACCACCTTATTTATGCCTTATTAAGGCAGGAATTCCAGCAAAAGTCCATGTTGAATGGACAGCAAGAGCACAATATTCTTAAGCAGCACTATGAAAAGTCTGAGAGCTACCAGAAAAATATCTGCAGACAGCAGCTGTGCAAAAGGGAAGGAGAAAGTGGTTTTTGTCAAGGAATAAAAAAGTATTTTGCTAATGAGTTCGTGTTTTGGATCTGTACAACTGATGCACATCAAACATAGCACAGATTGGTGCTTGGAATTCCATCCCCACCCCTTTTTTTTTTCAAGTCCTTTAGTCAGGCAGAACAGCCACCTGCACATTTAAATAAGTGCACAGGAGGCACCACAAAACCCTTTATTCTGCTGTGCTGAAGATTCCATGAGCTGGACTCCCTTCTTCTCTGTGCTCTCATCCCCAAGAGCTGGAGTCTGCAGGATCTTTATGACCAGTTCCTCAAAGGCAAATTGCACTCCATCCTGTGTCTTGGCACTGGTCTCTGGAGGAAGGGGGAAAAATATTATCTTATTTGCAGGGAGTATATTCCACTTAGTAAAAATTTATTTTGGGACCAGAGAGAAGATGGGAGTTTTTAAATGAGTGAACCTCCTCTCCATTCTCTCTAAAAGGTACACTTAAGTTGAATGGAACAAACAGAAATACATTCCAGTCTGAAGTATCACATTTTTCCACCTAAAAAGAAATCCACAGTTCCCCATTTTCTCCATAATGGAGAAAAAGAAATTGTTCTTAGGTTGTGACAGTAAATCTGGAAGATAATTATTCCATAACAAAGCTGAAAAACAAAGAATACAGAGGGAATTGCATGTTGTCCCTTGTTTCAGTTTCTCCTAGAAATCTTTTCAAGATTTCTCTTTAGAAATTCAGTTTGTTCCTCACCTTTCTATCTTCACATTGTACATTTTATTGTTGCTCTAAGAATTTTGTCTTTTTATGTAGCTGCAACAGAAATTTGGAAATGAAACATCAGCCAAGGTCCTTACAGACATCAATAACGAGGAAAATTTCAGTCTTCTGGGCTCTGAATTAGAAAGTTTCAAGAGAATAAAAAATTTGTGCTTATACAGTGTTTGCAGTAAAAAGTGCTTCTAGTTGCAGTCAATGCAGAAGCTGAAACCTTCATCCCTGCATACAAATTACAGCAAAAGGAACCCATATTAATTAGGTATTAAAAAAAGGTTGCAACTCATCAACCTGAAATACAATTGTATATTCATGCTTGGCAATACCAAAATAAACATTTGGATGTAGAAGTGTTTGCCCCAGAGATGCATACCTATAAAAAGCAGTGAGTGTTTCCTGGCAAACTGGAGCCCTTCCTTCCTCTCTACTTCACGGTCAGGCTGCAGAGACAAATGAAGAACATGACTGAAATGAGCTACACTTGCCACTTCAAAATGCACCCAGAAAAGCACCACTGCAGCAATGAAGTTTTGTTGAAAGGAAAAAATGTCTTTAATAGGTATTAATCCACTGGATTTTCCCACTCCATAGCTCCCTGCCAGGCTGGCTGTTAGGGGGTGAAGCTGAACAGCAGCAACATCAAACCACAGAATGTCCTGAGCTGGAAGGGACCCACCAGGATCATCCCAAGTTCAACACCATGTGCCACATCAGCAGGAAATGAATGTTGCTGTGTTCTGAACCAAGCAGAAGCAAGATCCAGACCAGAAAGGCTCAGCAGTCAAGTCAAACAAGCCCATCAAAGGTTCTGAAACTGGGCACACTGGGAGGGGCAGAAGAGAACCCAGCTCAGGAGAGCCACACTGGAGTCTCTTGTTGCAAGGCAAGAGCAGAGCACCTCACTGTGCAATAGCCTCTAAATGTGCCAGAGCAGCCCAGAAACAAACAGCAAGCAGTGCCCCTCCAGTGCACACCCTGCAGCCATGCCCAGAGCTGAGCCCCCTTCCCCACCACCTGTCAGAAAGAAAGCAGCATTTTCTTCTTTACCTGTGCTGTAGGTAAGTTCAGTGCTACACAGCAGTTTTTGGGCAGACCTTGCACCATCTTAATGGAACATCATCAACTGCATCTCTCCAGGAAAGCTTCCATTTAAATCTTTAACAATATCTGCTTCTAAAATGATAGAAGTGGAGCCTTCCCAACTCAGCTGCAGAGTAAATTACCTCCTGACACAACAGTTGTGTTACTTACAGCACTTCTCTCACATTTACACTCTGATGAATAAATAATCCAGGGAAGAATGTAAAAGGATGCATCCCCAAACTGACCTTATCAATTTTATTGCCAACCAACATCTTCACAATGTTGCTGTTGGTGGTGTGCATTTCCAGCTCCTTCAGCCATCCTCCTAGTCCTGTGAAAGTGTCTTTTCTTGTAACATCATACACTGAGAACAGAGGAAAAGGAGCTTAACAGCTGCAGAGTCTTGGACAATGTTTTCTTCATTGTGACAACTTAGTCCACACTTCCTAGCTACTGCCTGGAAAAAATAAAAGGTTCCAGGGAACTACAGAGAGAGGCATCAACCACACACTGCTCCCAGAGCTGGCACACCCTGGGCTGTGCTCACCCAAAGTCACTTGAGGATTACAGAACACAAGCACCTCTGGGTGAAAATCAGATTTACCAACAGAAATATTCTACCTGTTGGTAGTGCTGAATTGGGACACACAGAGTATTTTAAAATAGGTATTTTGTCACCTAATTTTATCTATAAGTACATGCACACACTGCTGCTAAAAACATGGACTGAGTTAAAAGCAACTTTTGGGCACTGCATTTACATAAATCACTAAGGTTTAAAAATCAGAGAAAGAATATTTTGTACACCAAAGTTAAGGTTAGCCTTCACAAACCCTGAAATGAAAAATGCCTTTGTTTTCTAATTGCTGTTGTCACACAGGAAGGGCTTAGCCATCCATTGTCTGTGTACAAACCTCAAGTCTTACCATAATCACAATAACCAAATCCATAGTTTCTGGGGAAAAAAAGAAGTAAAACATCATGGGGAAAAGAACACAGCACAACCCCTGATTAGCCTTATTACCAGAAAACCACCCAAGTAATAACTACAAAGGCAATAACTTATTATACTAATTATACTATTATACTGTCTTTTTTAATTTAAAATACTTTGAAGCAGCCAGTGGTTTAGCTAATCAGCAGTAATGTTGTAAAAACCATAATTATTCCTCTGATTATCTTGGATAACCTCCTTTTGCAAGGACAGGCACATTTAGGAAAAAACAAAGACCACAATTTCTGTAATCATGCTTTTCTTCCATTTATTTCATACCTAAAACAACCCCTTGAGCTGCTCGGTAGTAACTGGGAGTGAGTGCTCTGAAACGCTCCTGTCCTGCTGTATCCTACGGAGGGAGGGGGAAAAAACCCAAACACACAACATCAAATACATTTAGAACAAAAAAAAAAGGTATTTTAAACTAAACAGGATGAGCAAATTTAAAACTGTCATGAGCACTAAGGATACATGGAATATAAAGATGTGAGAATAAGGAAAGCAGTCAGAAAACAGCAGCAGCAAAAGGTTAAGGAGGGGTGGAAAAGCATGGGGAGGACTTGAGAAAGTAAAAAGGATAAATATACACCTGTAACATGAGAGAGACAACAGGAAAGTAAAAGGGACTCCAGAGAAATAAAAGGCAAGCAGCCACACAGATGGATTTAAAACCAGCTGAACTGAACGAGGAATAACTGATTTTCTGTAGGAAGGGAGACAGGGAGGTTCCAAATATCTCCCTGTGCTCCTTTAGCACAAGACAAATCGAGTTTGAAAGAACTACTTCAAGACTGCTACGAGCCCAAATAGGTAAGAAATTAAAAATCAGTAAATTCATTCAATTATTACTGCAGTATGTCTCACTTAAACCCATGAATAAGTAAGAATAAGTGAGGTACTAAGTACAACATGAAATTCAAAAAGACCCTCAAAACAAACAGTAAGAAGGCAACAAATAACACAAATTTATTTTTAAAGATTTATTTCCTTTTACGTACAGCTTACAATTGACAGCCTAACAGCTATATTGTAATGTATTTATTCTTTGTTTTAAAAAAGAAACTAAAATTGGGAATATAATTACCTAATTTGATTCATTGTTATTAGGGAGATTGTATTTTAGTCCCAATTAATTAGTAATGGCATTTTCTTTCTCAAATATCTATGACCATACACATAAAATCTCTCCTTCCTAAGGTTCTTTCATTCCACTTAGAAGAATTAAATGTTTGTTTTATACTATAAAAAATCCTGATCACTCAGCTGCAATCTGATTTCAGCCTGCAGATACTGAAAATTCAGCATCACTAAGTTCAGGGCAAATATCTGAGTTTCCCAAGAAGTCTGACTCAACCTTCAAATAGTTCAAGAACAAGTTTGTGGATTTTCTGGGCACGATTTTAACCAGAATAAAGCATCACTGAATTCCTGCACAGCCCCTAGAGGCAATCAGGCAGCTCATGGCCCAGAGCATCACCATTCTCTGTTCCCTCTCTGTGCTCCTGGCTCCTGCAGGCACAGCACACCCACCTCTGCCATGCCAACATCCTGAACACTTCACAGAGCTCTGACAAACTGCAAAGCTCTTCTAGAACTGCAGGAAGTCCCAAAGCTTGACTCAGGAAGCCTTTAGAAGTGTTTTTGTTTGTCTGCAAGTACCATACTGTGAAAAACGAGGTTCACTTTCCTGGTAGATTTTAAAAGGTTTAATAAAAGACAATAAGAAACAAACAAGATAAAAGGTTTTAACAGCTGGGTGCTTGGGATTCAGCCAAGATCAGCCCTGCTGTTTTGGAGACACCCCTTAAATTCATCAGCATATTAATAGACCTATCATACATTTTCAAACTTTTCTATAAACTCTTTTCCATATTCCATGAACCGTTTTACATGGCCACTACTTGAGTCTGCCTTTTTAGAGCCTGTGAGTTTCTTGGCTGTGGTTTTAGTTTATTTTTCTTATCAGTCTTAATTTGGGCTGTGGTTTTTAATTTTTATAGGTGGTTGGTGCTGGTAGTTGGTGTAGCAGTAGCAGGTGTCTTCACTGGGGGTTATCCAACCAAGGTAGTTCACTTACTACAAACACACTTTGCTCCTAAAGAAAACTACATCTTAAAAACCATTTCAACACCACACATGTAGTATCCACCCTAATATTTGCAAAAAGCCAATACCATAATATGTATTTGTAACAGTACGATCAAGACACTCATTCTACACGTGCTGCAGCCTAAGTATACAATCTGAACATGCAGGAGACTTCAGCAAAGAGAGCAGGAGCAGCAAGGAAGAAGAAAGCACAAAAAGGAGCTCCTGAAGCTTGTACGTCTTTCAAATGTACCCATCTGTCTGGAACAAAACCTACCCATATGGCCAGCTGTACTGCACGGCCCTGCACCACCATTTTCTTCACTTTAAAATCAATACCTAAGATGTAAGAAGGGGAAGCCCGTCAGAAGGAACTGTTGAATGGAATTGCCCTGGCAGCCGCAGGATGCCGGCTGCGGACCCCAGAAAGAACAGGCCCAGAAAGAACAAGGCAAAAAGAACAAGGCAAAAAGAACACCCGCAGCCCCGGGCGGGCTCCAGCTCACCGACGGTGGGTTTCAGGCGCGGCTCAAAGGTGCCGTCCGTGACCCTCCGCAGGAGGCTGTGGGGACAGAAACCGCGGGCTCAGCCCCGGGCTGCGCTCGGGGCCCCCGCGCCGGCCGCAGCAGCACCTGGACTTGCCCACGGCGCTGTCTCCGACCAGCAGCAGCACCTGGACTTGCCCACGGCGCTGTCTCCGACCAGCAGCAGCTTCAGCGTGATGTCTGCGGGCTCCATCCCGCGGGGCTGCGCTCCCCGAGCAGCGCCCGCTCCCCCGGGCGCTCCGGCAGCCGGCGCGGCCCCGCCTCTGAGGGCGGGCCGGGAGCGGGCCGGGCTGCGGCCGCTGCTCCAAGGGCTGCTGGCTGGCGGCGCAGGCTCGGCCATGGGCGATTACCAGATCTCGGTGGAGGAGCTGAACGACCTCCTGTCTAACGAGAGCGGCTGCTACAGCCTGCCCAGCGCGCACAGCAACGAGGTGGTGCCGCGCATCCACGTGGGGAACGCGTGAGTGAGTGCGCCGGAGCGGGGCCGGGCGGGGGCTCGGAGCAGGCCCGGGCTGGGCGGGTGCGGCGGGCGGAGGGGCTGGGCCGGGCTGGGCCGGGCTGGGCTGAGCTGGGTGCGGTGTATTGTGGGCAGAGGGGCCGGGCCGGGTGTGGTGTGGTGTCCTGTGGACAGAGGGGCCGGACTGAGCTGGGCCGGACTGGGCTGGGCCGGGCCGGGCTGGGCCGGACTGGGCCGGGCTGGGCTGGGTGCGGTGTCCCGGGCAGAGGAGGCCGGGCCGGGTGCTGTGTCCCGGGCTGGGTGCTGTGTCCCGGGCCGGGCCGGGTGCTGTGTCCCGGGCCGGGCTGGGTGCTGTGTCCCGGGCTGGGTGCTGTGTCCCGGGCTGGGTGCTGTGTCCCGGGCCGGGCTGGGTGCTGTGTCCCGGGCTGGGTGCTGTGTCCCGGGCCGGGCTGGGTGCTGTGTCCCAGGCCGGGCCGTGAGGCGCTGGGCAGTCACCGAGCAGCTCCGGGTGCTTGGAGCCGGGGACAGTCAGGCTGCAGGACGGGATCTGCTGGATCTCTGCGGCGTTTATGTTTCACACCACATGGTTTTTTAATTTATGTGTTGCAGACCTGTCCTGATTCTCTTTCCCCCTTTTTGTCCATCTTTGTACGCTTTTTCCCAGTGAAATTGGGGATTTTTTTTTTCTTTTTAATATACATGTGTAGTATACTGATTCCCTGTTCCTATATTAGGCTTGCACCTCCTAAAGAAATACAAGTCAAGATCATAGGTTGTCATTAACTTTCTCCAAAGCCAAACCAAATTACATTTGTTGCTGTCAGTTGGTGCAGAACATGCATGTCTAGAGATGGGACTGAAATCATTCAGTAGCCTCTGGTGTCTGAGAGCCACCATCTCCTTCATGTTTGTGGCAACTACCTCGGAAAAATGAAGTCATAGCTTGCAAGCTGATTTGCACAGTAAATATATAAATAAAAAAACTATAAATACATAAAGGTAGTTAGCTACTGCAGAATAGTTTTCATTGTCCAGTAATTTATTTTAATTAGAGAGTATGGACTTTTAATATGTTCAAATGCAAAGGTGTTTAGGAACAGATAATGCATGTATGGGAAATTTCTGTCTAGTGGCAATCTTGATCATTGAGAAGGACTTTTTATGTCATAAGTGACAAAAAATATCTGAAGCACCAGTGCAGTTCATAGCATAGGAACAGTTCAACTGCTAGTTGGACAAACAGAAGTTATATTGTCACTGTTTTTATAAGAATGCTGGAAAATTGTGGAGGGCAGCAGTAAGAAATAACTTTGTGGCTGAAAAAATTATTTCACAATTGGAATGGATAATTACTTAATTTGTCAAGACTTGAAAGGGGCAATAATATCTTTGAAGCATCCACAGAGAGTTAAGGTAATGCTGAGGTCTAGTTGAATAGATGACTTTGTGAACTTTGATATTCTCAAAATCGGAAATATATTCTCAATATTGGAATCTATTCTCAAAATACAGGAAATAATGTTAATTCTTTAGAGGATTTTTTGTATCAAGTGGAGTTGTGATAAATTCTTCACTGTAAGCAGCATTGCAATATGAGTAATTCTGAAACAATATGCATCTCAAACATCATTTTGAGCTTCATGTCCTCCTTTTGTACTCTTGCTGTGTGCAGTGCAGGGTCACATTTTGGATATCAAGCAGCAGAAATTTTGTAACAATAAATATTCACAGAGCAACCAGAATAGGGGAATTGGAGTGCCAATACATGATAGAAAAGCAATAGAATTTGAACAGGAACTCATAGGAAAACATTCAGACCTCTGAGTGAGACTCAGAAACTTCTGTTGGTTACCTTTTAGAATATTTTGCTGAGTGGTGCTGCTGTAACTCATCTTTAGATAAAAATGACAGCATGGACACACTCAGGCTGATGGGCTTAAATTGGGTCACAGTGTAGAATAACAGTTTATCTGCCAAGGGACTTCAAGCTGCAGGCAGAGCCAAGTAATGGATCTTCCAGGCAATACATGAAAGTCAAAATTAATGAAAATACAGAGATAAAATAATAAAATATTTTGAAAATTATGGGTTTCTGTGTTAACCGTAGGCAATTCTGACTTATTAAGAAGATTCAATAATATTTGTGAAGACAAAAGTAAAAATGTAATAAAAACCCAAGAATTATATAGAGGATAGACTAGCACAATTATGTATTTTTCAAACAATAACAAAATAACGATTTGGGATGCACTGCACTTTATTTTGTGTTTCTGGAGGTGTGTTTCAGTGTAACATCTTAATCTGACCGGAAGGGTTGAACAGGATCCATTTTTATCAGGGTCGCAGGTGACATAAAAATGGGGACAAGAGGGAGCAGTCAGCACACTGGAGAGTGGAAGGCTTTTAATCCAGAACACTCATTGTTGTAAAAATCAGCGTTTTGCCTGAAAATGAGCAGGCTTAGATTTCTGGACTGCTGACTAAGTGAATTTGTTTGTGGGGTTTTACCCAGATGAAACCTGTAACAATTCTGGCCCTGTCTCCAGACCTGTGTTTGGTAAAAATGTTCTGGTTTGGAATGCCCAATCTTACTTTTTCTGTCTGCTTTAATGTATGTGGGTAACCCATGAAACAATTCTTTGTTCTTCATGTGCTAGAATTACAGGTGTGTTGTGAGGAGTATGGAGGGCATTCTCCCAAAATTAGTATTAAATTTAGTGGCTGTAAGGGAAGGAAACAATTTTGCATGGATAGGACAGTGCAAATTAAAATGTGTTAATAGGCTGGCATTTTTAGCCATTAAAAATTTGGCTTATTTGTTTATAATTCCATATGCAAATAGTTCATAGCCTCTTGTAATCCTTAATTGCTGATGAAAACGTGTGTTTTGTTGCTGGTAAAATAATTCATCTGTGTTCAAAAGAAACACTTCTTACTGGTGTTGCCCACAGGACGAGGAACTGCAAATCTTCCATATTGAGAATGGACAAGATTCTGTGGGTTTTTTTCAGGAACCAGATGAAGCTGATGTTAGCATCTCTCTGCTATTTGAAGGAGCTAGCATTTCAACATCCAACATGATGCAGCTGGAATGAAATGTTAAGGATGAGAGATATCCAAGGACTGTTTGTAAAGGCAGAAACAAATGGCATAAAAATTCTCTCTTTTTCACCTCTAGCTGTGTAAGAAAATCATCTGTAAAATCTGCAAAAATCATTCACTGGGAATGAGTTTACCTCCAGGGAAGCCAGTCTGTTGCCAGATTCATCCATGATTTCAGGATGGGAATTCCTATTGATGCTGAACAATCAGATATATGCTCATCTATGTAATATTAATTAAACCATATTCTCACCCTGCAAAGTGTAGGAACTCACTGCTGAATTAACACTTTCTGGTTTGGCCTTGCTCTGTAGATTTTTGTGTTGAAAGCAGAATTCTCCAGACACTGAAACTTCTCCCCTGGCACAGATGATGTCCTGCCAGATGGAAAATCTGACAGCATTTGTTTGGGTAATGAAGTCTTACAAATATTTGGTTCATTGCCATAGTTGCTTGGCACAGACAGCAGGAAATGTAGGAGCTTCAGTCATGCATAAGTCTTCATCTGCTTGCACTAGAACTTAAGGGGTGTGCAGTCATCAGGAGGAAAGGAATTCTCAAGATGTTCATGGCCTTGAATTACATCAAAATTGTGAGTGAATGACTCAGAGATTCATATAGATGTAAACCAGCTAATTTGGGTGTTTATTTTAAGTTTTTAGGTTACCTAAGTGTCCAGCCAAAAGCCCTGGATGCACTGCCATCTCACAGAAACTTGTCCAAAATGATACTGCACAAATGCTTGTCTGGACTTCAGCTTAATATTAATATTTGCAGTTTATGGGTTGAGCTGTAGGGAGTTTTTCAAAAATATTTCTGTTTCCAGTTAGACACATACTGAAAGCTGCTTTTAAAAACAATCTGTCTAAGCTACCTCTTTCCACAAAGTGTGTGCAGGAACTGAGTTATCCTTCAGCTAAAGCTTTCTGTCACATTCTGCTAATGTTTACCATTGGGGTTTAGATTTCACTAGGCGATCACATAGTGTGATGAAACATGTTTTGGGTTTTTTTTTTCCTTCCCAGGAAAGTGAGGCAAATATTGCAATGACATATTCATATTCTGAAATAATCAGACTCAGAATGAAAAGTAGTGGGTTTATGGCAAAAGAAGTCAATACTCTCCTGTTATTAATCAGTGATTAGATCCTCTTACTGTAGATTGCATTCCAGGGCACAAGCAGAGATTTGTGCATGGTCACTGGTGTTACTGAACAGATGGGTTGTTTGCCATTGTACATCCTGGAGCTTTTAGCAAAGCTTATGGCATTGTTACTGGATGTAATTAAAGGAAATTAAATTTATTATTGTTATTATTGTTATTGTTACTATTATTATTATTAATTATTTATTATTATTATTATTATTATTATTATTATTATTATTATTATTATTATTATTATTATGTAGCACCCAGCTCAGTTGTTCACTGATGGGGTAGGTCATTTTTTTAGCCACCTGAATATGGAAGCTGGTGGTTTTGCTACAATAATTGGAAAAACTGAGGAGCTGGAAAGGACTCAGCTGACATACAATGCTTCCTTAAGCACTTCAGCATCTTAAACATCACTCATCTGGATTCTTTCACATTCAGATACTGATTTCAGCTAAGACACTGGAAGTTGTAACACCTGTGATGGAGACACTGAGTCTCAAAGACTGAATGAAATCTCTGTGTTGCTGGATAGCCTTGGCAGATCTTTGTGTTGAATAGCACAGAGTATGGAACTGCACTTCTTCGTAGCCCTCAGATGAGTCTTTTGAAGATACACTAACATTTACTCAGTTATTTTCTTCCTCTGACCTGATAAGAAGTCAGTGCTGTTTCACAGTGCTTAAAATTGCCCCCTAAAATGTCAGTTTGTCTGGACGGGCTGCTAAAGTAGCAAATGCTGCTTATCAAGTTCTGCAACACTGGTACCTGACAAGAAAGGCTTTTTATAGCCGGTTTTTACTTTATTTTATGTGGACAACAGTTAATCTTAGAAGTTAATGTGTTATCTCTAGTATTTTTCTACTTTAAACAGAATTTTATGTTGAGAAAGTTACAATTTTATGCCACAGTAGGATCTAGCAAGTACAGATTCACTTTCATGTGTGCTTTCCTCAGCTCTCATGCACAGGTAGTGACCATGGCTCTGAATATTTTTGTGCATTTATAACCTGTAGTAATTCACTTTTGGGCACAGTGTATTTGGCATCTGTTAACAGAAAAAGGGTTTGGTTGTCAATACCTAAATACTGAGATGCTTCACCAAATTCTAATCATTTTTTTAACACTTCTTGTCGTGCAGGTTCATAGCCAAGAACATTATGAGGCTGCAGCGTCTGGGGATAACCCATGTTCTGAATGCAGCAGAGGGGAAGTCATTCATGCATGTGAACACTAATGCAGAGTTCTATGAAGGCACAGGCATCAGATACCATGGCATTAAAGCCAACGACACGCAGGACTTTAACCTCAGCCGCTATTTTGAGGAGGCAGCTGATTTTATTGACAAAGCCCTTTCCCAGAAGGATGGTAAGGCAAACTGAAATACCTTTCTACCATGTTTTCTGTGCACTACCTATGTTTCTTAGCAATTTGCTGTTTAAAATGGTTCTTTGCTCCTATTATTGGCAGATTCAGAAATCTTTCTTTATCAGAAAAATTCAGATAAAGGCCCTGAATAAAAGAATACACAGTATTCTAAACACAAAAATCCACACCAGGACAGCTTAGTCTTGTGTTTAAACATGTAGGTCTCCAGTACATGGCAAGGGGAAGTCTGGCACTGTAGGGGTGACTTTGAAATGGGAAACAGCTGCTGCATCTTATTACAGTTTCTTTCTGGGAAGAGATGTTTTTATTTTTCCTTAGAAATGTTAAATCACATTAGAATTTTTTTTTTAAAAAAAAATAAGCATCTAAAATTTGCTTAAGGACATCAGAAATTACAAATTAAAGGCAGAAGTAATACAAGTACTGAAGAGTAGTCACATAACCTGTTACATGGGGTTTTTTCCAAATGTACAGTAAGAATAGAGACTGTCACTTTACTGTTTTCATTGCATTAGGTCATTACATTATTTTATGTGTTGATTGCCTCTTTATTTCCTAGGATTGCAGAAAAGTTGAAGGTTATATTTGCTATATTGTTTATTGCCATGTTTCTCTGTAGTGTGTTTCCTCAGAGCAGAAATCCTAGGACACAGTGCAGTGGGACAGATGGTGTTTGTGTTGTCTAACTCTTTCAACATTCCAGTTATTTCTACACATGCTTAATTTCTTTCTTGTTTCGTGACTGAGCATTGAATAGGAGAAATGAGAACTTCAATTCTAGAAGTTCTTTCTCTGAAATGGGCAAAGGGGTACTGGAGCTGTGATGTGGGTTTTGACAGATGGAAATAAATTCTACATCCAGTTTGGTGGAGTATGGAAAATTCTAAAAATTCAATGCAACTCTTGTAGTTAGCATTGTGACTCACTGAAACAGGCTGCAAGAGGAGAGAAGGGTTTGCTGTGCCATGACTGTACCTGCTCAGTTTAATCTCAGTAGTTTCAGGGTCAGTAAATTCAGAGTCAGTCTGAATTTGCAGCAGATTCCATTTGCTGATTCTTTCAGTCTTAGTAGTTGTCTACCACACCCACCACTGTCTTTTTTTAGTGTGGTAAACAAAGAAGCTTTTGGGCCGAGTGATGTTGGAGCCAGTTCTAAGATTAATTGGCTAATGCAAATTGTTTTGTAGGAGAGGAGAGGGAGAGGAGAGGAGAGGAGAATAATAGTATTCTCCTTCAATTGTGTTTTAGTGTTGCAGTGCATGAAGTTCTGGAAGGCAGCCGTTCAGAGAAAGGCTAGAAACCTTTTTACTTCTGACCATTTGTTGAAAAGTCAATTCTCTTCCATGTACATAGTCAAGAATCTCTAAATTTTGCAAATTTATGACCACAGGCTTTCAAGAAATATTAAGAATTGTTTTAGCTCTTCTGCCATGCTAGTTATTTGCCTTGAACTGAGAACCTTTTGCACTTTAAGGCAAATGTGGTAACAGGATTTCTGTTGGTGAGATTCAAAGCTAGTTGTGGACATGGTAAGAGTGTGTGTGTATGCTTCAGCTGTTTTCTTGTCTCAGAAAAAAAATTTACTCAGAAGAGTGGACTGGGGCCACATGTCCCACTGCATTTGGGAAGGAGAAAATTCCTGTGTTTGCAAAAGCAGGTCAAAGAGGAAGAAGTTGAGAAACAATAAAATCAGATTGGATTTTTCAAAGGGAGCACTTTTTTATTTTTGCATATCTTGCTGTAGGATGTACCCATGTGGTGGGTTAACCTTGGCTGGATACCAGGTGCCCAAGCAGTGCCAGCACATCCCCTCCTCAGCTGGACAGGGGAGAAAAATAAAAAGATAAGGGTTGAGATAAGGACAGGGAGATCACCCAGCAATTGCCATCACAGGCAAAGGATACTCAGCTTGGGGAAGTTAATTTCGCTTAATACCAATCAAATCAGAGCAGAGGAATGAGTAACAAAACCAAACCTTAAAAGACCTTTCCTCTACCCCTCCTTTTTTCCCCATGTTCAGCTTCATTCCCTATTTTTTGTACCTCCTCCTGCCAAGCAGCACAAAGGGACAGGGAATGGGGATTGCAGTCAGTTCATCACACATTTTTGCTGCTCCTTCCTCTTCATTCTGCCCTAGTCTCACCCACAGGAGACATCCAAGAACTTCTCCAGTGTGAGGCCTCCCCAGAGGCTGCAGCTTTGCATTACCTCCAGCATGGATCCCTTCTTTCATGGGGCACAGCCCTCCAGGAGCAGTTTGCTTTAGTGCAGCTCTTCTACAAGTTCACAGCTCCTGGCTGAAAACCTGTTCCAGCCTGTGTTCCTCTATCCATAGAGCCACAGGTCCTGCCAGGACCCTGCTCCAGTGCAGCCTTCCCATAGGATCATGGCTTCGTGTGGACATGTCCCCTGGCCTTGGCAGGGGTCCCCCATGGCTGCAGGACCTGCCTGGATGGCAGGGGGACAGCCTGCCTCACTACAGGCTGCAGGGGAATCCTCTCCAGTGCCTGGAATACCTTCTGCTCTTCTGTCTTCACTGACCTGGGTGTCTGCAGGGTTTTTTTCACATATCCTCACTCCTCATTCACCTGCTGTTGTGGAGCAGGTTTTTTCCCCCCCTTCTTAAATATGTTACCCCAGAGGTGCTGCCACTATCACTGTTGGGTTTGGCTTTGGTAGGTGCTTCTTGGATCCAGCTGGCTCTGCCTCTTTTGGATTCAGGGGAAACCTCTGGCATCTTCTCACAGAAGGCACCCCTTGCCTCCCCCACCACCAAAATCTTGCCATGCAAACTCAGTGCAACCCACCTAAAGTGTAGGATGAGTTCCCTAATCAATCAGCTGGAAGCATTTTATTGGTGCTGGCAAACAGCATGGTTAGATATTTCTACCTCCTGTCTCTGCAGAGTAGGCAGCTTCATCTGCTTGAGTGTTACTGTGGCCTCATAAATAGCCAGAGAAGTGGCCAGGTATGCAGCAGGGACTTAGTGCAGCAGAAAGGCTGGGTCTCTTTGAAACAGCATATTTGTTTTCAGTGTATTTTAAACTTCAATTATTTGGGCTTTGTGGTACTGGTCATCTTTAGGGGAAAAGCTTGTCAAAACCACCAAAGACTGGAGATGATGCCTTGAAAGTCTACCTGCAACAGAGGCTGGATAGAGTTAAAGGAGTAAAGTAGGAATTTATTAAAAACCTTCAAAGGATTCACCTTGGGCAGTACAAGAGCCTGGCCAAGGCTCCACCCAAGAGCCTTGATGGACCCAAGAAGCAGTGGTGCTGTAGAAGGGTGCAGCTCTCCTCTGAAGGTCCAGCGATGATGCAGAAAGGTTCAGTTTTCCTCTGGAATCCAGTGGGAAAAGGCTGCTTTGGTGATCCAAATTTTTATCTAGGTAGGAAATGCTTGGCTCCTCCCCCTGGGTGGAGCATCTCACAGAGAGATGATGCAGTTTTATCAGTCATACAGTGGGACTCAATGGCCCATTAACAGAAGATATCTTCCTGGAGGAAGGGTGGATCATGGGAAAGATAAAGAGCACTGCCCCACCTGGTTTTTAACAGATGCTCCATTAGCAGAGGATGTCTCCCACTGAGATAAGAATCACTGCCCTGCCAGGTTTCAGCAGATGGTGATAGAATACATACTTTTGGGCATATCCTTACATTGTAACCTAGGACAGCTGAATAAACACTTTCAACTTTAAATTGTTAGAGACTCTTTTGTTCCTCAGGGTTGAATATCAATATTAGACCAATACTCATATTTTGGCAAATCACCCTCCTGCCTAGCCTAGCTCCCCACAATTTCCTCTTGCTCCCAGCCCCAGACTGCAGCATAACCCTTGCTGTGGGCTGTCTCCCCTGCAGGCCAGGTGTTCGTGCACTGCCGGGAGGGCTACAGCCGCTCGCCCACGCTGGTCATCGCCTACCTGATGCTGCGGCAGCACATGGACGTCCGCAGCGCGCTGTGCGCCGTGCGCCAGAAGCGCGAGATCGGCCCCAACGACGGCTTCCTCCGGCAGCTCTGCCAGCTCAACGAGCGCCTGCTCAAGGAGGGCAAGCTCAAGACCTAGAATGCAGCGCTGCGGGATTTATTTTTTTTTTAAGTTTCTCAAGCCTTTAGAGACCCAAAGTTGCAAGCACCAGGCTAAAGTGAAACAGAATTGCTGCTTGTCTAGTGAAAGTGTCCTTCTTGAACTCTGTGGCTGTCTTTAAAGATGGTACCAAATTGTGTCACTGTTTGGAGCTGTTGGCATGAGGAGATGTTTCTAGAGAGATAACTCCAGTGACAACAGCTGTCTTCACACGTATTTCAGACTCCATAGCATATATGGTTTGCATTGACATTGAATGTGATTCATTTAAGCTTTGTCTTTATTCTCACCAGAGCACCAGTTCCTGAAAGCCCCAACACATCTCTTCACTCACTCTTAATAGGAGCACTGTAATTTCTAATGCTTCTGTTTCATGTACACACGTGCCTAAAGTTTCAGTGTAGGAGCTTCAAGGAATGGGAAGCATATAGACAAATGCACAAATGCATTCACTTGGAAAATGAAGTGCTTGGAGTGTTTTGTGTGGATTTATGCAACACACAGTGTGATAGTGAAACCATCCAGAGCCCATGTTTGATGCACACTGTGTTTCCAAGAATAGTTTATCTCTTGCTGTTACAATGGACATGAAATAGTCTGTTATTAAATGGCCTTTTCTTTCAAAATCATACTAGAAAATAATGTCAAGAGCAAATGCTGAGGGAAGAACTTGAACAAGGAAGAAATAATATTAGTATTTAGAAGTGCTTGTGGTGGATGTATAATTAAGTCCTAAATATCCTAATATGAATGGCTTTCAAAGCTTATATGGAATTACAGTGTTTTTATCCCTTCTTTACTGTCACTGTTCAGTATCAGAATGGAATGACCACAGTGCAGATCACTTCCAGCACGGGTGTGCTTACAAAGCAGTTTGCAGAAGAGCACTCTTCACTTCTTGGATTGCTTGCATGGTGTCATTAAACAGAAATGAGCATTGTAATGTACCACACTGTATAGGAAATATTTATGTTCTGTTCAAATAAATGATGTCTTGATTCTGTTTGGTACAGAAGAAATGAGTCATTGCAGTGTTGGGAAGGAGCTTTGTTTGCACTGTGCCTGACTTAGTGTGTAAGTGTGTGAGTTACAGCACTGGATTAATGCAACTGATCTCCCACTGCAGACTGGAACTGTTACTTAAACCACACAAACCAGGGTGATGTTCCCTTCTCACCTGTGTTTTAATGTAGTTCTAGAATGAAAAATAATCTTAGCACTGTTTTAAACAGGAGCACTGTGTTAGTAACACATCCCAGTGATCCCAGATGAAGTTCTGTCTACTCAGTTTAATCAGAAATCACAAAGGATATGCATACATTGTTTGGAGCTGTGGGAGTGGCAGGTGCAGGCTCTGTAGAGCAAGGTAACATTCTTGAAGTTAAATTCCAGAGGTGATTTTTCTGCTTGAGCTCCAGTCTTACTGGTTTTCCTTGCACAGGATGGAGCTGCCACTTCAAGGAGCCTTTTCTCTGTTGTATCCTTCAAGTGACAGTTGAGGAACACTCTTCATGGTGTTCCTGTCACAAATCCACAGTCAGTCAGTATTCAGTGCTTGCTTCAATCAGGATGGTTCAGTAACAATAAGCAGTAGTTAATTCCACTGGCTAATTACATACCTGTCTGCTTTCTCCCATTGATGCTTTTAATCAGGAATAGATTAATTGCTTCTTCACAATTCCTAGTTACTAATTTCATGTTGTGTGAAATAGGAGTAGTGGCTTTAGGAATAGGAATACTGGCCTTACCTTTTCTACAATGCTAACTTTTCATACTGCAGTCTAATTTATAAATTGCCCTTTTTAAATTTATACTGTAAACATAGATTTTGTTTTTTGTCTTGTCTCACACCATGTATTCTTAACACCTATTTGCACTATAAGGAAAAAAAGGGAAATTCACATGGATGCACTTTATCTTTCACCTGTTACTTGGAAGTCAAAATTCCAGTCCATTAAAGAGCCAAGAAACCATTAGACATCAGACCTTTGCTACTCTGGGGTAGATTGTAAGAAGACTGGTAGTTGTCAGATTGGAATCAGAATGATTTATTAAATTTGAACCTGTTTATCTTATGGTGATGTTTCTGTAGCTGTCAGTAGCAAGAAATACTGAAAATTAAAACAGGAGAATGTGTTCTTATATTCAAGATAATGTTTTTCTTCATGGGACACTGGTTACTCTAATGGTAACTCTGGCCCATTTGTCTCAGTGTAACAAAACTGATTTAGCAAATGTTTTGTAATCTGAGGGTGGAGAGGAATAAGTAACAACATTATAAATTGGTTTTTAAAGTGAGACAGTACATCACATTTAACATTACTGATAAGCAACTCAGCAACAAAACCACTTCTGCTTTTAGAGCAGGCTAAAAATAGTTAAAATGTCAGACCACTGCTCCATTAATGGATCATACCCTTCCTCTCAGTCTTGCTCTCCAAGTACAGTCATGTTGTAAATTCCTCTGCCCATTTTAGCTGGCCAGGAAGATCTTGTATGCCTCTAATCCACAGTGATAGGCTGTATACTTCTAAATTTCTCTTCCTGATTGTAGAAGGAAAGATTGTTTAAAACATGGGAATGAGAGCTTTGTTTCCATGCAAAATGCAATTGAGAATGTATTGGAAGAGCATGTATTGAGGAGAAATGAGACAATTTAATGGAAGAAAGAGAACTTTTTATTCCTCTGAAATTGCTGAGCACCTGCCCTTTGCTGTGAGAGCTCCCTTACAAGAATGCTAATTCAGGAAGATGCATTTTAAAAGAACTGTTTGGTGCAAACAGCAATGCTCTGCTTTTGGAGTTGAAACTTCCTGGCCACAACTAAAATAGTGATCAGGACTTTATTATTGACATTAATATATTCATCCTGAATGGCAGTGTGGTAATTCTTGTGTGGATAGTACTGTGGAGAAGGGATGGTCTCTATAAAATATTCATCTATCATGGAACCAAGATCTCTACCATGCCAAGTCTCAACGAGAGAAAATGCAACAGCTTAGGGTTTTTGTAATTAAGAGTTAGTGAAGCTGGGGGAGGAAGAGAGAAGATGAGAAGCCACTCATTTTACAACAGGGAGAAAGATGAAAGTCCAGATGGACAAAGTGATGATAAATGTAAAACTAAATTCATCTGCTCCCACTGAACAAAACCTTTCTTAGCTGATGAATAAGTACAGGAAAGAAGTCTGTAACTGAAAATTAAGATTGGAGGCAAAAATATCATTTTGTAGTTTTTTCTTAATCCTTTGGTCCTGCAGTGAGACTACAGTGTTGGTAAATGTTGTACCTGGCTCTGCTCCTCAGGTACTGCCAGAAACACTTAAAGGGAGATGGTGCACTGCTGAAAAGTGAACATTTCATGGAGTTATTTCAAAATTAGAATTAATGCCATCTGAATGCAGAGCTAGCAGCCACAAAACACTGTATTGCAATTTCATTTTTGGGTGCTAAGTCTGTATTAAAGTTGGACACCCTTTTCTTCTACAGTAATTATGATTGGTGATGTGAGAATTCATCTTCATAAAAGGCCTTGGAGATGAAAAGCACTGTGTATAATAATAATGCATGGTTCTGAGCTGAAAAACAAATTTGTGTCAAATACATCTTCCTCCTCCTCAGCAAAGAGCAACAGCAGAAACAATATTAGCAATGTTTATTTTCATCCTTTAGATACTTTCACTGAGCTGCCTTCTGTTGTCCAGAACAAATTAAACCTCTGATGCCAGAAGTAGAAGCAGGACTTCACCTTCTTTAATTTTTTATATCAGTTCTGCTAGTTTACAATGATGTTTTTAGCACAGAGAGAAGACTATATAGTGGAATCTTTCTTAGTTTAGCACAAAAGTTTCTTCTAAAATTATTTTCTGGGCTTCACCAATGAGTAAAAGTTGAACTAGAACAAGCCTGAGAGGTGTTTTTTTAAGGATTTGCTGGTGAGAATTAGTGTCCTATTAATGTCTTCTGCAAATAAATCCTGGAAATAATCAAGTGTTGGTTGTGTGTTTGAATTTTAGTTCCTGTGTGCTGGTGTTGCTGGCTGGCTGACTCACCAGATGGAGCTGTAGGCTTGGGAGAGTCACCACTGAATCCCTGAACTCTGCTGTTGAGTGAATGCAGAGGATTCTTACCACTGGAAAAGACAAGCCACCAGAATGATTTCTCAGTCTCTGGCAGGAGAATAATAAGAATCCATTTATTGTGGCTCCTTGCAGGAGATCACACCACAGCATTCAGACTGTTGGATTCACTCTGTGGCATTGCAGAATTCTGAGACAGCTGAAAGTTGATGGGGGAAGGCTGCATGGGAAAAAAAAAATCATAATGGGGAAAAAAAACCCAAAAAACAACTGTTTGAGATGCAAAGTTCTTGATCATGTCCAGAACTGAATTCCTGGGCAGTGTGTGAAGTTTAAGCCTTGTCCACAGAGAAGCTCAGGCTCCACCTGTGCAGCTTTGGGTGCTGAGCAGAGCCCCTGTGGCCCAGGAGTGGGCAGAGGGAGCTCCTGGAGCTGCAAGAGACTGAAGCAATTTCAGAAACTGGTTTAGTTGTGTCTACCTGCACTGCAGTGTTGCAATGCCAGCGTTCCAGGAGGGATCTTTGGGTTCAGAAGGCAGCACAGATGGATTCAGGCTGAGCACAAGATGCCAATGAACTCCTTGCAGCTGCTCCCCTGATGTCTCTGGTTCCTTCTTAGAGCAGAGCACTGCTTTGGGCTGAGTGGGGTTAACTTCA